>NW_024871785.1:0-52339 GCF_019054845.1 Dipodomys spectabilis | reverse complement strand
CACCCCCTGTGGGCCCCACCCCCAGGTCCTCCCAAGCTCCCTCTGCCACCACCAGGTCCAAGTGAGTAGACAGTTCCAGGGCACAAAGATCCCTTGGTCTTATAATTTAATAGTGTTGAGTCCCATACAAGCGTCTCACCCTTCCAGGCCCCCAGACTTCAGCCACAAAGCCCATACACCACCCAAAGATAGTGGTTAGAAGTTACAAAAGGTCCCAGTGCTCCTTGTTACAACCCACTTCCACACACATTCACTCACACACAAACATACAAACAAACACACACACACACACACACAAGGCCGGCAAAGGTGGCTCCTGTCTGTCATCCTAGTTACTCAAGAAGCTGAGGTCTGAGGATCACTTTTAAAAGTCAGCCCTTGTAGGAAAGTCTGAGACGCTTTTATCTACAGTGAACTACCAAATAGCCACAGAGGGAGCTGTGACTACTGTGTCAGAGCACAAGCTTTGACCACAAAAGGTCAGGAACACCACCTAGTCCTTGAGTTCAAGGCCCAGTTCTTGTACCTTCAAACAAACACAGACACAGATACAAACAGACAGACAGACGCACACACACACACACATACACACACACACACACACACAGATAGCCCAAGGGTTCAGCAGTCCCTGAAAACAGAACCATGAACTCATTCCATTAGGATCACATCCCACCCCCAAGAAGGTGGCACTACCGACCTCAGACCCACTGAAGACAAAACATTGAGCCTCTCACATATCTGGAATGTCTCATAGACCAGCATGGCATTTCATACCATACACACTGCTATGCAGAAAACTTAGCCACCACTTTTATTGTTGTTAGTCATGGCTTTGAACTCTGGGACAGGTCACTGTCCCTCAGCTTTTCAGCTGAAGGTGAGTACTCTCCCACTTAAGCCACAGCACCACTTCCTGTTCTCTGGTGGTCCATTGGACATCAAGTCTCACAAACTTTTCTGCCCAACCTGGCTGTGAACCATGGTCTTCACATCTCAGCCTTCTGAGTAGCTAGGATGACAGTTGTGAGCCACTGGCGACTTCCGGTTTCAGCCACCTTCACATACCCAGAGGAAAACCATCTTATAAGGCTACAAACTTCTTGCAACCCTTCACTTCAGATTTTGTCACCAAGCATCCAAATCCATCTTTATTGGAGAGAATACAGACACAGTAATCCCACCCCTGCACCCATTCGCCCACTCCCTGCCTGCCACAAGCCATGTCCTCTTGAAGCTGTGGCTTCAAGCTGGGGTAAACTTGGGGAGTTCTTAGAAATGTCTGTACAGTGGGGCGAGCACCTGGTCTCCAAACCACAGCACCCCCCTCTTCGTCCTTCCCACACCTGGACCATCCTTTGCAGGCAAATGTGTTTTACTTTGTTTCTTTTTTCAGTTGTGGGGCTTGAACCTTAGGCCTGGGTGCTGTCCCTGAGCATTTCAGCTCAAGGCGAGAACTCTACAACTTAAGCCATAACACAACAACACTTCTGCTTTTCTGGTGGTTCGTTGGAGATAAGAGCTTCAGGGTTTTTCCTGCCATGGCTGGCTTTGACCCTGATCCTCAGATCTCACCTCCTGAGTTCCTAGGATGACAGTCATGAGCTAGTGCCACCCGGCCAAAGATACTTTTCCATGCCTCTCATCCTATCCCCTCAGGAGACTGAGATCTGAGGACCACAGTTGGATGCCACCCTTGGCAACAAAGTCCATGAGAGCTCTTTATCTCCAATTATAAACACCCAAACAAGTTGGAAGTGGAGCTGTGGCTCAAATGGTAGAGTGCTAGATTAGAGTATAAATGACAAGGGATAGGACCCAGTCCCTAGTTTCAAGCTTTTTCTAGCAATGACCCACCCAAGAAAGGGAAGCAGGTGGGCATATGGGAGCTGAAAGCTCACACATAATACTCAAGACTCCTAGAACAGACGCCATCCTGCTCTGATTCTCTAGATTCTATGTCCTACATCATGGTAATCTTAGATGGAACTTACCATGCACCAAGTTAGGATGTTCAAATACAATCTCATATTCAGGATCCCGTGACCTTATCAAAGACGCAAGATCTCTCACTGTCCTGCCTCTTCACTGGGTAGGGAGGTGAGGTCTAGTTATCCAACCACAAGATGTGGGAATGAAAGGATTTCTTGGCCAAGGGACGCAGGGCTCCAGGTCCCTCCCTCTCAGGAAGGAGAAAAGGGCTGATCTATCCCCGGAATGTTCCTGGGTTGTGAGTATCCTCAAAGAAAAAACCCTGCTCAGAGACCAGTGCCTCTGGTTTTCCCACCAGCCTCTATCCAAACCTGCCCCACCTTCAGTCTGCCCTCTCTGAATCTCAGATCTGCCACCTAGACTAAAGGCTGAGCCACCAAAGAGACCCATCTCTGCCTCTGAGAAAGGCAATCACGAGGTCCTAGCGCCCCATAGAGCCAGTCTGGGGCAACAAGGGTCCTCACTCCCACCCTCATTCCCTGCCTGTCTTGTGCTAGTGGCCAGCTTACTTCTGTCTCTGGAGGAGGAAAGAATGGGGTGGTGTGTCAACTTCAGATTGAGCCCTGGAAAGTCCCAGTCCCCAAGGATGTACTGCACAGGCATCCTGCAGTGGACGATAGCCAGGTGGTCAATGGAGAACCCAATGTGCCAGGACTCTTAATAGCAGTGTGGCTGGGTCAAAGGCTCTATCAATTTTGGTCTAGGTTGTCAGGCAAAATCATGGCTCCAATGTCCTGACATTCCTGACCTGTGATCGTCCTCCTTCTTCATCTTCCTGCTTATCCTGCCTCCCCCCCGACACTCCCTCACACCAATACCTCCCTAGCCCTTGGACAGCTTGTTCTTATGTGACCAGAAAATAAACTCATTGGCGCAACGGATGATTGAAACCTGGTGACCCATCCTGAGTCCTAGTGTCCTCCCTAGGCTGCTTCCCTCTGCAGTCGGCTACCACACAGCTCCTGAATGTAAGAATGTTGCTGAGGTGTCAGTAGCTTGGTCCTACATACTGGCTTTAGGCTCTGAAATTGTCCCCACATAGGTTGTGAATGGTTTGCTCCCTTGATCCAGGGACTCCAAACCAAGGCTCACATGTTCTCCCTTCTTCTTTCCTTTCCTCTTTTTCTCCATCCAGCCTTCCCTCCTCTTTCTCTCTTTCCTTCCTTTCTCTCATTCCTGGCCTTGAATTTGGAGCCTAAGTGGTGTCCCTGAGCCTTTTTACTCAAGGCCAACAGACTATGGCTTGAGCCACACATCCACTTCTGGTTTTTCTTTTTGCTAGTTAGTTGGAGATAAGAGTCTTACAGGCTTTCCTGCCTTGGCCTCAAGCATCGATCCTCCCATCACAGCCTCCTATGTAGCTAGGATGACAGGCATGAAGCACCGGCATCCAGCTAAAACCAAGGTTTCTTCATGTGCTGTGGAACCAGCACTGGGAACTCTCATTGTCTATGACCTCCAGAGCCTGGCGCACACTGTAATTCTTTGTTGGATAAATAAATGAGCATCTGTCAACAAAAATACTACAGAAAAGTCCCATCCCATTCGTGTAAGCATCCTGGTGAGCGAGGCAAAGCCTGATGTAGCTCTCCCACAGTTCTCCCTCCTCCCTCTTCCCACTATCCAGGTGCCAACAAACTTAACTGTTTTGGCTCTGAAGACATGATCCAGGGTGTACTCGCTGGATTCCGGAGCCTCTGGGATGCCTATCTTCTCAAAGATCTCTGGCCAACGGCTGATCAGCTCTGTGGCACTCAATTCCCCACTCAGGTGTGAATGAGGTTCCCATGAGCTGAAGGCCAGGCTCAAGGGGCCTCCTCTCCTACCACTGGGGCCCGCCAAGATGGCCAACCACATCTGAACCCCCAAGTTTCATGTTACAGAGGAAGGATCCTCGAGGCATCTTGGGTTTCTAAATCTCCCAGAGTCCAGTGCAGGTGCTGAGAATACTCTCTACTCTCAGCTGGCAGGCTAGGGATGGTGAGGTCACAATCTCTGCTCCCCATGACATCCTCAATGTTATGTCTAGGTCACAAGACCCCCACCAAGGAGACCACCGAGAGTCAGACTCTACAGCTGTTTTATTTAAACGGGCTGCAGCTCAGGCCTTGTCCTACACTCTGACACAGTGGAGCCCAGGAGGAGAGCCCCGAGCTAAGTATTTACAGGTCTTACGAAGGCACACAACTAGGTGCTTTAGCACCACGTGTTGCTCTGCTCTGAAACAAGCAACAAATGGTCACTGCCTCAAGTACTTTAACATTCACTCAACTCTGGGGGTCACACTAGAGAGAGTCAGAGGAGAATCAACAGCAGCCGCATAAAAGCAATCAAGGCATGATGTTCATAGCAGGAGACCATCTGGCTTGGGAACTCTGCTTGTGATACTTTGAATGTCATTGATTTTTGGCTGAAACAGTCTATCTAATTTGACCCATAATCCCAGGCGTTAGTGGAAATTGCCAGCTTCAAGAAAAAACCCTGGAAAAGGTGACATTTCAGTTATCCCAATCAAACTTAAAGGGTTCCAAAATTAGTGGTCCCTTTTCGTTCCAGACAGCCCACAGTAGTTTACAGAAACACAGTCAGCAAGCCTTAGCTAACTGCCATGGCCTGATACCGAGCAGGCTCCAGCAGGGGGAAATGCATTTGTCTACCACTGCCCAGCTGGAAACAACACAGGCAGGACACAGATTAGAGTCTTCAGGACTCCAGGGAGGACTTCCCACCAGTGCACTCCCCCGAGAGGGAATCCACGCCACCAGTGGGGTGCCAGAGCATCCCTGCCCAGATGCCCATGGTCACCATCAATGCCCTGGGTAAAGTTGCCCTCTCATCCTCGGTAGTGGTGAACCATCTGCAATGTCACACCATTCACCATTTCCCAGACCCTCCTAGCTTCACAACCCCTGCCCTACTCGCCCCCTCCATCTCATTCCCTAATTACATTTGGCAGACACTTTCCCAACCCTTGAATTAGCTCCAACTATACAAACGAGAGCAGACTCTCTGGCTGGAATAGTGCGGCTGTGGTCATACTCATCTCACAAGCCTTCAGGCTTAAGACAGAAGGTGTCCACTTTGGTCTGTGGGTCACACAGGCCTCCTAGGGGAGACCCACGCAGGCCCAGCAGCTACTGTGGGCTATAGAAAAGGGGGAAGAGAGAGGTGGAAAGGAACATCTACTGCAATCTTCCGCAAAGGAGCCATGAAACAGTGAAGGTGAAATCAAAAATTATGGCTCGTATCATACCTGGCATTGATGAAAAAAGAACAACAAATACACACACACACACACACACACACACACACACACACACACACACACACACACAAATCCAGAACAGTAACTGTAGACTCATCCATGCAGCACCTGCAATTTGCCAACTGATCACTCACCTGAGCACAGTCAGGGTCTCTCTCTCTCTCTCTCTCTCTCTCTCTCTCTCTGTCTCTCTCTCTCTCTCTGTCTCTCTCTCTCTCTCTCTCTCTCTCTCTCTCTGTCTCTCTCTCTCTCTTTCATGCACACACACACACACACATATACATAGACTCAGAGTAGTGCCCCTCCTGAGTTTGTTGGTTCCTCATCTGGGACAATGTATAAGCTGGAGCACGGGAGTTTCCTTGTCAGAACCAGGGGCTGAACCCAAGGAAGCACCGCTCTAATAATGCTGAACCACCCTGCCTCTCCCTATCTCCAGGGCCAGACACTTTCCCTTGGGAATAACCAGCCTTGACTCCCCATTCACCAGAACCCTAGGCCAGGACTCTGGGTGAAGAAGTCCTAAGACAGGTTGCTCTTCAGAGCCTGGACTCAAAATAAGCAGGAAGTCATGGTGCCCCCAGAGAAGTGTCTGACCCGGGGTGGGGGCAGTGTTGGGGAAATGGATGGGGTCCTAAAGGCTACATACATGGATGAACTTTCTACTTCCAGACTAGATGCTTCTGGGTGACTTGGTCGATTCTTGGGGAGGATGAGGAAACCAGATGGACCTGGAGCACCAGCACATGGTGGCAGAGCTGGGAAATGTGATCACCCTGTGAGAGATGTTGACAGCTGGAGTGGAGGGGGACAGGCAGGATGTATGTGTGTTTGAGGGGCGTGTTCTTCCCAGACATTCACCTTCTATCTGACCCCTAGTACCCTCACCTCCTTAGTGGGCTCTTCTGGGACTCTCCTCAGGGGAAAGGGTGACCGAGCACAAAAGACAAGGGGTCACGCAGAAGCGGGGGCTATCTTCTGCATCCAACACTACCCACCCCCAGAAAAAAGGAAAAATCCCACGAAGGCAGGTGTGGAGGTGCTGCTCTCCACCTCTGACTAAAGCCACCAGGTTCCCCCAAAGGAGAGGAAGGGTGCAGATGCAAAGCTCTGTGGCTCCCACTGCTCTAGGCAAGGGGCTAAGTGGCGCCTCCTCTTCACCCATCCCTGCATCTGCCCTTTTCCTGGGACACTGGCCACTAGGGATGGGGTTAGGATCCCAGGA
This sequence comes from Dipodomys spectabilis, assembly GCF_019054845.1. Taxonomy (NCBI): domain Eukaryota; kingdom Metazoa; phylum Chordata; class Mammalia; order Rodentia; family Heteromyidae; genus Dipodomys; species Dipodomys spectabilis. The sequence goes on along the minus strand of NW_024871785.1, from coordinate 45,857 downwards.
TCAACATCCACTCCCCCACCCCCCACTCCTGGGGCACATTTGTGGCAGTCAGGTCTGGCCTGCCTGGTGCTGGGGAGGGGTGTTTGTGACACAAGAAGGGAGGCAGGAGTCAGGGGTCTGAGTCCGTGGGGGTGGGGGCTAGGTGGAGGTTGTGAGGTGCAGACCCGCGGGGCTTCCACTAGGGACTGAGACCCGGTCAGGGCAGCAAGGAGGCCAGGGGTGCACCATCGCTGGATGACTCCAACAGGCGCTATGGGTCCAAGCTGGCAGCAACCTGTTTCAAACGTGGTGCCATGGGGAGGGCAAGAGAAGGGGCCGGGGCAGGGGTGGGCAGGTGGCAGGGCTGAGCTCGCCCCCTCCACAGCTGAGCTCCTGGTGCAGGGGCCTTGGACTCAGGGTCTACCTGGCCTCTGAGCCTCCCTGGGGCTGTGAGAGGTATGTGCCTGCTGTGCTGGCTTTGTGTCCTCTCTGCTCCTGGCCCAGACCTGTGCTGCTACAGCAGTGGAGGCCAGTCATGATGCTGCCACCCCTGGTGCATGTGCCTGCTCTTCTCTGTTCTCTCTCTGCCCCCACTTCTCACCCAGGCTGCCCAGCCCCTGCTGCGCAAGTATGCCAGCTCCCGTGTGCCCCTGGCTGCAGCAACTATGTGCCCCTTCAGCCATGCCCTGTCCTCCCCTCAGTCACTCCCCCTCCCCACCTCAGCCATTCCCCCTCCCCTGGCTTTGTGCTGCCCTGACTCTGCCCTAAGGCTACCAGGCTATGGCAGAAGCAGCCTCACCTCAGCTCAGGGTTTCCCCCAATCCCCAGCAGCTGCCTGGGGGAACTGAAGATTCCCCTCAGCCAAACCACTGGGGGAGACTCTTCTCCATCTACCCCACACACCAAGCAAGTGCAAGGTAACATTCCTTGTGTGTGTGTGTGTGTGTGTGTGTGTGTGTGTGTGTGTGTGTGTGTGTGTGTGTGTGATTGTCCTCTCAAGGACTCAGAATATTGAATCTTTTGGGATGACAGCACACAGCACACTTTAAAAAAAAAGCACAAGGGACCCTGTGTAATGGATTCAGCACAATGTGCCTTTTGAAGGAGTCAGCACATAGCAACTTTTGGGATCCTCATGGTAATTTAATTACCAATAAGATTAGACAGGCCATTTTGACATCACTAAACTTAAATATCATAATATTATGACATTGTCTGTCATAGTGACAATATAGACATATTGCAAATTCCTATTCTGTGATTTCATTCTATTACAAGCTAGCAATATTGGTGGATATCAGAAATCCATTGTGACATCAAAGCCATTGTGACATGAAAATCCCTTTGTGACATCACAGTGCTGTTGTGATATCATTAACCTGTTCTGACATCACAAACCTGTCCTGTCCATTGTGACCTCATCACCAATGTGCCATCACAAAGCCATTGTGATATCACATTGCTATTGTGATAATACAATCACCTTGATGCCTCCGAAACCCATTATGACATCTTTAGCACCTTTGAAAAAACACATGGCTTTGTGACATCACAGTCCCTTTGTGTATCCATATCCTCATTGTGAAATATCAATTGAGATCAGATATGCCATTGTGATATCACAAAGCATTTACAATATAATCATTGATGTGACATCACATTGTCATTATGACAACTTCAGGTCATTGTGACATCAAAAATCTGTAATGACATCATACCACTGACACCACATTGTCATTGTGACAACATATATACATTATGAAGGCCTATTAGGTGATTTCGTTGTATTTCAAATGTGGGTTCAGCCGGGCGCTGGTGGCTCACTCCTGTAATCCTAGCTACTCAGGAGGCTGAGATCTGAGGATCGCGGTTCTAAGCCAGCCCGGGCAGGAGAGACCGTGAGACTCCTATCTCCAATAAACCACCAGAAAACCGGAAGTGGCTCTGTATCTCAAGTGGTAGAGCACTCGCCTTGAGCTGAAGAACTGAGGGACAGCGCCCAAGCCCAGAGTCCTAGCCCCATGACCAACAACAAAAAAAAAAAGAGTGAACCTCAAATGTGGGTTCATATCAAAAACACATTTTGACTTCATAACCATTGTGACTTGACAATTCTTTTGTGATATAATATTGTCATTGTGATATTTCTAAACAACTGTGACAACTCAAACATGTCCTATCCTAAGTTTTGTGACATGTTGCCACTGTGTTAGGCCCATTGAGAGCTCAATCTATTTTCAACTTCATATTATTTCAGGTATGACATTAACTATTATAAAAATACTGTGAAATTATGAATATTGTGACATCACACTGCTAGATGTAATGACCATTGTGTCACATTGTCATATCACAAATCTGTTCTGACTTCATCACATTTGTGCCAACAAATGACTTTGGAATCCTCACAATCCCATTCTAAACTCATGTACTCATTATGAGTTAGTGACAATTGAGGTCTGGAATGCCATTTTCTCATCACCAAACTACTGCAACATCACAAAACTATTTTGAACTCATCACTATTATGGCATCACCAACTAATTGTGATATAACAACACTCTTATGACATTATAATATGACACCATATTGCAATTGTGATATTACTGAACCCTCATGCTTTCACAAACCTATTATGATCTCATCACATCTTAGAAAATTATGGCCTTTGAGACATCAAGCTCCTTCCGTGAACTCGTAGCATTGTGAACTTGTAGCAATTGAAAATTGAAATAAGGGCTGGGAAGGTGGCTCAGTGGTAGATCGCTTGCCTTGCATGCTCGAGGCCCTGAGTTCGATTCCTCAGCACCACATAAACAAAAAAAGAAAAAAGCCGGAAGTGGCGCTGTGGCTCAAGTGGTAGAGTGCTAGCCTTGAGCTGAAGAGCTGAGGGACAGCGCCCAGGCCCAGAGTTCAGACCCCACGACCGGACCCAAAAAAAAAAAAATGACATGAAAATTGAAATAAGATGTGATATTGCAAACTAGTTTTGACATCACTAACCCATTTTTATATCATGAACACTTTGACAACCAGAACCTGTTAGGAACCTTAGCACTTTTGACAAAAACACATGGCCTTTGTTTCATCCCAGTTCATTTGTTTATGTCATTGTGATTTCATCCTCATATCCTCACTATAAACTAATGGCAATTAAGATCTGACATGCCATTGTGACATCATAACCAGTGTGACATCAAACTGTCATTATAACACCATCAGCTCATCATCACCAAGCTATAGTGACATCATAGCATTATGACATCGCATTGCCATTTTGTTGACATAGACACATTGTGAACGTATATCTTGTGATTTCATTCTATTTCAAATGTGGCATATCAGTTGATATGAGAAACACATTGTGACCTCATAACCATTGTAAGATAATAAACCCTGTGTGACATAATAACCAGTGTGACATTATATTGTTTTTATGACATTTTTAGCTTATGGTGGCATCACAAAATAATGACAGTATAGCATTTGCCATTGTCATTGTGACATCATTGTCACATTATGAATGCCAAATCTGTGATTCATTGTATTTGAAATGTGGTATGTGGGTTGATATCAGAAACTCATGGTGATGTCATAATCATTGTCACATCAAAATCCTTTTTTGACATAAATTTGGCAATGTGACATCACACTGGCAATGTGATGCTAGTAAGGCATCGTGATATCACAATGGTCATGAACTCACAATGGATTTCTGGTATCAACTGACATGCCACATTAGAAATAGATTCAAATAACATAATAAGCAAACACAACGTGTCTATGACATCAGAATGACAATGTGATGTTACAATGCTATGATGTCATTGTAGTTTTACATGTCAAAATAAGCTGATGGTGTCATAATGGCAACATGATGTCACAATTATGATTATGTCAGACAGGATTTGTTATGTTTCAATGGTATATCTGATGTCAATTTTCATTAGTTCCCCATGAGGATATGGATACAAAAAGGTTCTGTGATGTCTCAGAGGCCATGTGTGTTTTCAAAGGTGGTAAGAGATCATAATAGGTTTGGGATGGCACAATGTGATCCATAATGTCACAATGGAAATGAGATATGCCATTGGGTTTTTGATGTCACAGTGGTGATGAGGTCACAATGGTTTTGCGATGTTACAGTTTGTAATATCAGAATGATATATCAAATTTCAATGACTCATAATTCAATATGAGGATACCAGGTGATAGAAGAAGCTCCATAATATGAGGTCATGCTATGTGAAAACCCAATGGGACAGTGATTTCACAATGACAATATGATATCTCACCATCATGTTATAAGAATGTTTTGATGTCACAATTGGTGACGCAATATTGATGAGGAGATTGCAATAGATTTGAGATGTCCCAAGGGGTTAGTGATGGCACAATGGCATGTGGGATCTCAATTGTCCTTAACACACCATGAGTATATGAGTTTGGGAAAGGATTCTAATGTCAACAAAGCATATGTAGTCAAAAAGGTGAAGAACTAACAGGTCTGAGATGTCACAAAGTGACACAATGGTTATGATGTCCAGCGGTGTGATATCATGATGTTACACTGGATTTTAGATATCTCATGTCGTATCTGAAATATGAGGTGAACTCACTAATATATCACAATGGCATGTCACAAAAATTATGAGAACAGGAGAGGTATTTGATGTCACAATGGGTTAGTGACATAACAAAGGCAATGTGCTGTGACAAAGAGATTTAGATGTCACAAAGGTTATGAGTTCACAATGGTTTCCTGATATCAAGGCAGATGGCACATTTGAGATAGAATGAAATCAAAGAATAGGCATTCAAAATGGGTCTATGACATGAAAATGACAATGTGATGTCAAGGCAGCAATGTTTGACAATATATGTACTCATTACCTTGCTCATGTAACTGTAATCCTTCTGTACACTGTATTTACAATAAAAAAAAACTCACAGAAGAAAAAAATAAAAACATGGTATGGTGTCATTGGGGTTTGGTGATGTCACAATGAATGGTGGTGTCATGATGACATTGTGATTTCACAGTCCTAATTATTGCACAAAGCATTTGTGATGATACAATGCTACGAGTGATAACAATTTTCATTACTTCATTATGAAGATATGAGTACATAAAGGGTCTGTGATGCCATAGAGGTCATGGATTTTTTTCTTTTTTTATGTTTTTTTTCATTGTGAAAATACTGTACAGAGGGGTTAAAATTACATGGGCAAGATAATGAGTACATTTCTTATCAAGCATTGTAGCCTCTTCCTTTGTTTCCCCTTCCCATCGTCCTCCTGCCCCCTACCCAATCCTCCCCACTCCCACTCCCCCCCTCACACGAAAGTTGTAAAATTCATTTTCGACATAACGACTTGTACATCTCAAGAGTTCACAATAGCTTTGTGATGTCACAATGTGATTGTGAAGGCACAGTAGCAATGTGATATCACAATGGTTTTGTGATGTCACAGTGGTGATAAGGTCACAATGAGTGTGTGATGTTACTATGAGTTTGTAATATCACAATGACATGTCCAATTTGAATTTCTACTAGTCCACAATGAGGATACAATTTCAAAGAAATAATCTTAAGCTCCCAAGACCATGAGTTTTTAGTTATAACTTGTGTGATATGCTGCCATTAGGATATTTTAGGCCTTTAGTAAGCTTATAATCTGTTTTCAAACTCATAATAATCCAGGTATGAAATATGATATCAGAAATTGACTCTGACATGAACATTGTGATATCACATTGATAGACATCAAGACCATGGTGTCACATTGTGAACTCACAAATTTGTTAGGGCTTCATCACATTTGTGCCAACACATGACTTTGGAGACAACACAGTCCCTTTGTGAACTCATATCTTCATTGCGAATTAATGACATTTGAGATCCTGCATGCCATTGTGACATTTCCAACCAATTGTGACAGCAGAAACCTATTATAGTAGAAACACATTGTGATCTCATAGCCATTGTGGTGGCACAATCCCTTCATGACCGCACATTTCCATAGTGATATCACTAACCCAATGTGAAATTCCAATCCTCTCATATCCAACCCAGGTATTAAATGTGATAACCGAATCCAGTGTGACATCTTGATTATGATGACATCACACTGATAGATGTTATGAGCATTTTGTCACATTCTGACAACACACACCTGTTAGGACTTCATCACTTTTGTGACAATGCATGCCTTTTGAGACATCAGAGTCCCTTTGTGAGCTTATATACTCATTGTGGGTTAATGACAATTGAAATCACATGTGTCATTTTGATATCAACAACCCATGGTGACATCACACACCTATTGTAAACTCATCACGTGTGGCATCACCAATTGTGATATCAAGACATTATTAAGTCATCATATTGCAACATCATATTGCCATTGTGATGTCACTGTTCCACTGTGTTTTCAAAAACCTACTGTGTCTTCATAGCATTTTAGAAAATTCATAGCCTTTTATACTTCAGTCTTCTTCTATGAACTCATATCCTCATTGTGAAATAGTAGCAACTGAAATTGGACATGTGATTATGAGATGTGACTTCACAAAATTATTTGATTTCATCACCAATGTGACATCAAAAACCCATTGTGAAATTCATTGCCATTTGACATCACTGTCACATTGTGACATCCCAAACCTATTAGGACCTCTTAGCACCTTTGAAAAAACACATGGCCTTTGTGACATCACAGTCCCTTTGTGTAACTATCCCCTCATTATGAACTGACAATTGATATCAAACATGCTATTGTAACATCACAAACCCTTTGTGACATCATCAGTGTGACATAGTATTGTCATTATGGAAGCATCAACTACTTTTGACATCACAAATCTACAATAACAAAATAGCATTATGAGATCACACTGCCATTGTGATGTTATAAAAGGATTATGAATGCCTGTTTTTAATCTTTTTTTTTTCGGTCGTGGGGCTTGAACTCTGGGCTTGGGTGCTGTCCCTGTTCTTCAGCTCAAGGTGAGCACTCTATCGCTTGAGCCACAGAGCCACTTCTGGTTTTCTACTGGTTTTCATTGGAGATAAGAGTCTCATAGACTTTCCTGCCTGAGCTGGCTTTGAACTGCGATCCTCAGATCTTAGACTCCTGAGTAGCTAGGTTTACAGGCATGAGCCACCGGCCCCCGGCTTTTTCATTCTATTTCAAATTTGACATGTGTGTTGATATCAGAAACATAATGTGACCTCATAAGCATTGTAACATCATAAATCAGCAGTGACATCAAATTTTCATTATGACACCATCAGCTCATTGTGACATCACCAAACAACAATGGCATCATAGCATTATAAATCACAGTGACATTGTTATGACTTAACAGTGTGAAGGCCTATTCTGTGAATTCACTCTGTTTCAGAAACCCATTTTGACCATATAACCATTGTGATATCACAATCCTTTGTGACATCACATTGCCATTGTGATATCATTAACCTGTTGTGCCATCACAACCAGTCCTGTCCTTGTAAGTTTTGTGACATGCTGCCATCGTCATATAGTATGGCTTTGTGAGCTCATAATCTGTTTTCAATCTCATATTTCTGGTATGACATGTGATATCAGAAATCCCTTATGACATCATACTGCTAGATGTCATGACCATTGTGTCATATTGTGACATCACAAAGCTGTTAGAACGGCATCACATTTGTGACAACACATGCCTTTGGAGACATTACAGTCCCTTTTTTAACTCATATATTCATTGTCAATTAATGACAATTGAGATATCCCATGCCACTCTGACATCATGAACCTATTGTGACATCACAAACTTATTGTGACCTCATCATGAGAATGGTATTAACAACTAATTGTGGTATCAAAGCATTATTTTGACATGATATTGTGGTATTGGCATTGTTATTTCACTGTCCCATTGTGTTTTTACAAACCAATTATGGCCACATCACATCTTAAAGGATTCACGGCCTTTGAGACTTCAATCTCTTTCTGTGAACTCGTGTACTTATTACCTCTAAGGCAAGGAGACAAACCATTGAGTCACATTTAATATAATAAACCAATTTACACTAGAAAGGAGACTGTGATTACCTTATCCTGGACTGGATAACCAGGTCCAAGAGCAGCCTTGACCATCAAACTTCAGACATCCAATGGGCAGCCCCGCCCTAACTTAATTGGTCTGCAACCCACCAGCCAAAAATTTATGATCTCCAAAGCTCCAAACCTCAATGGGCAAGGCTTTTAACTTTTCCATTACTCCCTCCTTCACTACAGACCTGTCATTCCTTTCTGGTCTTTCTCTTTTTCCTTTCCACCACTTTCTTCTTCTCTTCAGGCCTCTCCAGTCTCCATAGGCCTGCACTACTCTGCCCTAATGACCACTTTTCTGCTTCCTCTCTTCTCAGGTTTTTCCCTTCCTGCTGTCTTACCACTTTCTTCCATCCGGGTAGCTCTCATTTATATCTCCCCTTCCAGTGCTCTGAAAATGCAACTTATATATAGGTTGTACCCCTCCTCACTCCAACGGGTCTTCTGCCTAACAGTTTTCAACCGTCACTTCCCAAACTGCCCAATGTTCAATCACTTCTTGACAGCTCACCATGTGAGGCTTGACATCTCCACCTTTGGTGGATTTCCCCACACTCTCCGGTGGGCCAGGCCAAGAATTTACAAAGATTAATGGCTCTCACAGATATTTCTGGCTCCACTGGTTATTACAGTCCCCTCATAGTGAATTAGAAGAAATTGAAATCGTATATGTCGTTGTTATATTACAAACTTGATGAGACATCACTAACCCATTGTGACCTCATCACTGCGGTGACATCACAAACTCATTGTGATATCACATTGCCATTGTGCCACCATGATCATATTGTGACAACCCAAACCTATTATAACCTCAGAAGCTTTGAAAGAAAGTATGGTCTTTGTGACATCACAGGCCATTTGTGTACCCATACCCTCATTTTGAGCTAATGACAATTGAGGTCATACATGCCATTTTAACATCGCAAAAACTTTGTGACATCATTACCAGTGTAACATCACATTGTCATTGTGACATCATAAAACAATGACATCATAGCATCATGACATCACATGATCATTGTGATGTCACAGATACATTGGAATGCCTATTCTGTGATTCCATTCTATTTGAAATGTGGCAGGTAGGTTGATATCAGAAATATATTGTGACCACATAATCATTATGACATCACAATACCTTGATGACACCACATTGCCATTATGATATCACTAACCCACTGTTACATCACAAAACTGTCCTAGTCTCATAAATTTTTTGACATGCTTCCAGTGCGATCTCTTTGGCATCACTGAGTTCATAAATTTTTTAACTCATACTTCAGGTATGACATGTGATATTAGAAATCCACTGTGACATCACACTGCCAGATGTCATGACCACTGAGTCACATTGTGACATCACAAACCTGTTAAGACCCATTACACTTGTGCCAACATATGCCTTTGGATGCATCATTATCCCTTATGAACTTATATATTCATTGTCAATTAGAGATCTGGCATGAGATTGTGAGATCACCATCCCATTGTGAAATCACAAACCTATGTGACCGCATCACCTGTATGGATAACCATTTCTGACTTCAATACAATACTATCTCATTTAATGGTAACATCACATTGCCAATGGGCTATCTCTGTCCCATTGCATTTTCACCAACCTATTATGTCCTCATAATATTTTACAAAATTTATGGCCTTTCTTACTTCTAGCTCCTTATGTTAATTTGTATCTTCATTGTGATCTAGTAGAATAAAATTGGACATGTAGTGGTGATATTATAATTTCATTGTGACATCACTATCCAAGTGTGACCTTATCACCACTGTGACATCACAAACCCATTGTGACATCACATTGCCACAGTGATATCACGATCACCTTGTGATATCCCAAACCTCTTGTGATCTCTTAGCACCTTTGAAAAAGCACATGGTGTTTGTAACAACACAGTCCATTTGGGTAACGATATTCTCATTGTGAATAAAGGACAACTGACATCAGACATGCCATTGTACCATTACACGCTTTGTGACATAATCTACAGAGTGAGATCACATTGTTGTTAGGATACCATCAGTCCATTGTGACATCCCAAAATGACAATGACATCGTAGCATTATGACATCACATTTTCATTGTGAGGTCATAGAGACAATGTGATTGCCTATTCTGTGATTTCAGTTTATCTCAAATGTGGCATATAGGTTGATTTCAGAAACCCATTGTGACCACATCACCATTGTGACATTGCAATCCCTTTGTGACCTCATATTGATTTTGTGATATCATTAATGCAATGTAACATCACAAACCTGTCTTGTCTTCATAAATTTTGTAACAAGCGACTACCTTGACCTGGGCTGGAGCCCCAGAGCTAATTGCAGCCTCAACTATGAACCCTCATACCTCCAAAGAGCAGCCCAGCCGTTTGTTAACTGGTCTTCAAACAACCAACCCCCAAAATAATCATCTCCAAAGCTCCACACTTCAAAGGACAAGGCTTTTTCCTTTCTTTTCATTCTCCTTCTCTACAGACCTGTCCTATCTTTCAGGTATTTTCATTTTTTCCTTCCACCATTCCCTTCTTCTCTTCAGGTTGCTGTACTCTTGACAGGCCTTCCCTGCCCTGTCCAGGTGGCCAGTTGCCGTCCTTCACCTCCTGGTCTCCCTAAATTTCCTCTCCTCCCAGGTCTTTACCCTCCTGCAGTCTCATCACTTCTTTCCTTCCAGACCTTTCCCCTTTTTCTACCCCCTTCTGTTGCTCTGAACATGCAACCTACATATAGGCTATACCCTGCCCCCACTAAAATATGTTTCCTGCATAACAGTTTTCAATCATCACTTTCCAAATGTCGTTGCCCAATAACTTTTTGGCAGCCAACCATGTGGGGCTTAACATCCTATCTCTTCAGCAGCATGTCCTGCCCATTCCAGCGGCATGCACCCCCCCTTTCTGGTGGTCCAGACCAGGAGGTCATGATGATTATCTGTTCACGTGGATTATAGGGGTACTGCTGGTTATTACAGTGTCCTCATAGTGAACTAATAGCGATTGAAATTGGACAAATAATTGTGATATTACAAACTCATGACTTAACTAACCCATTGTGACCTCAAAACCACTGTGACATCATGAATCCATTGTGACATCACATTGTTGTTTAGACACCAGGATCACATTGTGACATCCCAAATCTATTATGACCTCTTATAACCTTTGAAAAAATACATATCTTTGTGACATAACAGTGCCTTTGTGTACCCAAACCCCACTGTGAAATATTGATAATCGAGAATGAGACATGACATTTTAACATCAAAATGTTTGTGAGGTCATCACAACTGTGACATCACATTGTCGTTGTGATACCATCTGCTCGTTGTGAAATCACAAAACTAAAATATGATAAAATTATAATTTCACAATGTCATTGTGATATCATCGACACATTATGAATCCCTTTTCTGTGATTTCATTCGAATTCAAATGTGGCATATAGGTGGATATCATAAACAAATCATGAACTCATAATCATTGTGACATCAAAACCCCTTTGCACATCACATTGCCATTGTGATATCACTAACAGACCGTGACATCACAAACCTATCCTGTCATCATAACTTTTGTGACATGCCTTTCTTTCCTCATAATCTGTTGGTGACCTCATTAGATTTCACATATGACATTTGATATCACAAATTCACAGTGACATCATGATCATGGTGACACCACACTGCCAGATGTCATAACCATTGTGTCAAATTCTGACATCACAAACCTTTTAGGATTTCAATATGTGACACCACAAACTTTTGGAGAAACCACAGTCCCTTTGTGAACTCATATACTCATTGTAAGTTAAAGACAATTGAGAACCATCATGTCATTGTGACATGGCCAGCACATTGTTACATCACCACTCTTTTGTGATTTCATCACCAATGTGGCATCATCAACTATTTGTGACACCAAAACAATATTCTGACATGATGTAGTGAGTTGACATTGCCATGGTGATATCACTGTTCCACTGTGTTTTCAGAAACCTAATATGGCCTCATAACATTTAAAAAGATTCATGTGCCTTAGGACTTCACGCTCCTTCTGTGAACTTGTATGCACTTTGTGAAATAGTAGCAATTCAAATTGGACATGTGTTTGAGATATTACAAAATCATTATAGCATCAAAAACCCATTGTGACCTCATCACAACTGTGAATCCTAAAGGTATCATGACCCTTAAGTACCTTTGAAAACACATAAGGCATTTGTGTCATCACAGTCCCTTTGTGTACCCATATCCTCAATTTGAACACATGACAATTGAATTCATATATGCCACTGTAACATCACAAACCCTTTGTGACCCCATCACCAGTGTGACAGCACATATTCATTATGACAGCATCACCTCCTTGCAACATCACCAATTTACAATGACCTCATAGCATTATGACATTATACTGTCATTGTGATGTTATAGACACATTGTAAATGCCTATTCTCTTATTTCATTCTATTTTAAATGTGGCATGTGGGTTGATATCAGAAAATCATTGTGATCTCATAGATATATGGCATCACAATCACTTTGTGACATCACAGTGCCATGGTGATATCACTAACACACTGTGACCTCACAAACATGTGCCTGTCCTCATTAGTCTTGTGACGTGCTACAACTGTGATGTCTTAGGCCCTTTATGAGCTCATAATCTGTTTTCAGACATAATATTTCAGTTATGATATGTGATATCAGAAATCCACTGTGACCTCATGACCATTGTGACATCATACTGACAGATATCATGACCATTGTGTCACACTATGACATCGCAATCCTCCTAGGACTTCATCACATTTGTGACAACACATGCCTTTGGAGATACCACAGTTCATTTGTGAACTCAGATTCTCTGTGATTACATGACAACTGAGAAACTTTATGCCATTTGGATATCACCAACCAATTGTGACTTCATAGACCTAGTGTGACCCCTTACCTGTATGGCATCACCAACTAATTGTGACATCAAAACTTTTTGTGATATCACAATGTGACACGATGTTCATGACATCTGTCAGTTTGATGTCACAATGGTCATGATGTCACAGTGGATTTCTGGTATCTCATGTCATACATGAAATATGAGGTTGGAAACAAATTATAAGGGCAAAAAGTTCTAAGATGTCACAATGTCAGCATTTCACAGAAGTTAGGAGGATAGGAGAGGTTTGTGATGGCACATGGTATTAGTTATATCACAATGGCACTGTGATGTCACAACGTGATTATGATGTCAAAATGGTTATGTAGGCACAAAAATGTGTTTCTGATATCAACTCTTATGCCACATTTGAAATACAATGAAATCACAGAATAGGCATTCACAATGTGTTTATGATGTCACAATGACAATTGTTATAATGTGATTATGTCATTGAGTTTGGTGATGTCACAATGAGCTGATGCTCTCATAATGAAAATGTGATGTCACACATAATGCTCTCATAATGAAATCATGATGTCACAATGACAATATTGTCACAATGGGTTTGTGATGTCGTGCTAATGATGATGTCAAAATGTGTTTGTGATGTCACAATGAGTTTGTAATATCACAATCAAATTTCCAATTTCAATTGCTACTAGTTCACAAGGATGATACTGTAATAATCGCAGGGCCCCGGTAATCTATAGGGTCCGATAATCAGCGTGGTCCCATCTCCTGGCCAGCTTGAAAGGACAGGATGTTCTGTGGGAGGGGCTGATACATTAATCACCAAGTGTTGAGCTGTTAAGAAGTGATTGGGCTGTGGGGAGTTTGGGATGTGACAGTTGAAAACTGTTAGCAGTTGGAGTGGAGAAGGGGTACAGACTTTATATGTGCTGCTTGTTCAGAGCAATGGAAGAGGAGATAAAAATTGAAAAGTCCTGGAAGGAAGGAAGTGGTGTGATAGCAGAAGGGAAAAGACCTGGGAGGAGAGGAAGTTGAGGGAGAGCAGGAGGTGAAGGATGGCAACTGACGACCCAGGCAAAGCAGTTCAGGCCTGTGGAGAGTAGAGAGGCCTGAAGAGAAGAAGGAACTGGTAGAAGAGAAAAAGGGAAAGACTTCAAAGGAAGTATAGGTCTGTAGCGAAGGAGAGACAAAGGGAAAGGGAAAAAAGGCTTGCCCTTTGATGTTTGGAGCTTCGGATATCATAATTTTGGGGGTTGGGGTTTGGAGAACATTTATTATATTAAATGTGTCCGGATGGATTCTCTTGAACAATAGAGGTCCGAATTTTTGGAGACCCCATGGAAATTAATCCGTTTGGATGGCATCAGCCCTTGGCCCCAGGGGAAAATCCCTATAGGTGAGAGTGTCAGCTTTCAGGGCCTTGAGTGTTTGTCTCCAGAGGACCAACATGGACAAAAGTCATATAAGTACCTGTAGGGGTGCGTCTGGGCAAGCTTGCCAGCCTGCTTTTGGGACCCCCTCTAGAGGTCATTTGTGGCTTTCTTGGAAAACCATCTGGGAACTCCTTGAGAGGTCATATGGGGCTTCCTTGGGAAGCCATCTGGAACTTCATCAAGAGTGCATCTGCAACTTCCTTGAGAAGCTATCTGAGACCTACCCTGGAGGTCATCTTGGGCCTTCTCCAGTGGCCATCTTGGACTTTCTCCAGAGGTCATCTGGGGCTTCCTCAGGAGGCCACCTGAGACCTATTCAAAAGTATTCATTGGGGATTCCTTAAGCGGCAATTTAGGACAACCTCCTGAGGACATGTGGAGCTTTTTTGGGAGGTCATCTCGGGATACCTTGATGAAAAATCTGACTGTCTTCATATATCATCTGGGACTTCCAAGGGAAGCTATATGGGACCTTCTCGGGAGGTCATCTGTCGCACTTTCAAGAGGGTTATCTGGAACCTCCTCTGGAGTTCATATGTGGCCTCCTTGAGTGGCCATCTGGGAGCTACTCAAGAGGTAATCTCATCCTCATTGAAAAGACATCTGGAAACTCCTTTGGAGGTCATCTGACACTTCCTTGGGAAGCCATTTGGAACCTCCATGAGAGGTCATCTAGGGCCTCCTAGAGAGGATATATGAGACATCCTCCAGAGGTCATCTGCAGCATCCTCAAGAAGGAATCTGGGATGGTCTCCCTGTCAACTGGGATCTCTGTAGAGGTCAAAATTGAGTGGTGTGGGACATGTGTGTTAAGTGTCTGTGGTTCTTGGTCTGTGTGTGTATGCTGATAGTTCCATCTGTGTCCTGTATGTACCTCTGTTTACTCCTTTTCTCAGGATGGGAGAACAGGCCTAAAGTTGTCATATCCAAAAACTATTCTCCCCCAGGGTTACAGAATCCTTCAGAGGAAGATGCACTGATGTACTCTCTCTCCTATTCTTTGACATCAGTACCTCTAATCTAAAGTCCTCCCATAACAAAAGTGGTTACTTGTACCAGCCTGAGGTGGTACAATGTGGTATGTTACCCTTATTACCTTTGAGACAGGAACATGGAGGAGATGGTGGGCAGGCCGCCTTTCTAATATATTTTCCCTTTACAACTAGTTACCTGTATAACTGGAAACATCAAAACCCATCCTTTTCAGAAAAAATAAAACCAGGGGCTCATTACCTCATTAGAGACAGTAATTTTCACACACAAACACATCTGGGACGAGTGCCGGCAAATTTTACAGGTGTGTTTCACCTGGTAGAAAAGGGAGTGAATCCTGCTCAGTGACTCAAAGGTGGTCCTTGGACCACACAGTAGCCCCACTATTGAACCAGACTATTTGGCGTTTTCTTTTTGGTAGTTAGTTGGAGATACGAGCCTTAAAGTCTTTCCTGCCCTGGCCTTAAGCCTCTATCCTTCTAACTCAGCCTCCTAAATAGCTAGGATGACAAGAGTGATGCTCCAGCATCCAGCTCAAACCAAGGTTTCTTCATGTGCTGTGGAACCAGCACTGGAACCTTTCATCGTCTATAACCTCCCCACACACTGGACTCTGGCACACTGTAACTCGTGGTTGGATAAATAAATGAGCATCTGCCTATGACAATACTACAGAAATGTCCCATCCCATACAGGTAAGCATCCTGGGCGGGGGGGGGGGCGGAAACCTGCTGTACCTCTCCCAGTTCTCCTTCTTCCCTCTTTCTGCCCTCCTGGTGCCACCGCACTTAACTGTTTTGGCTCCAAGGATGTGAGCCACGATGTACTCGCTGGATTCTGGGGCCTCTGGGATGCCTATCTTCTCAAAGATCTCTGGCCAACGGCTGACCAGCTCTGTGGCACTCAATTCCCTACTCAAGTGTGAACAAGGTTGCCATGAGGTGAAGGCCTGGCTCAAGGGGCATCCTCTTCTCCCCCCGGGGCCAGCCAGGATGTTCTACCACATCCAGCCCCCAAGTTTCATGTTGCAGAGAAAGGATCCTCGAGGTGCCCCGGGTTTTTGAATCTCCCAGAGTCCAGTGCAGGTGCTGGGAATCATCTCTGATCACAACTGGCAGGCTAGGGATTGTGAGGTCACAATCTCTGCTCCCCACGGCATCCTCGACTGTGGTGGTCACCCTAGAGAGAGCCAGAGGAGAATCAACAGCTGCTGCATAAAGGCCGTCAAGGCACGACATTCATAGCAGGAGACCATCTGGCTGGGGAACTCTGCCTGTGCTGCTTTGAACGTCCTTGTTTGGTGGCTGAAGTGGTCTATCTAATTTGACCCATAATCCCAGGTGTTAGTGGAAATTTCCAGCTTCAAGAAAAACCCTGGAAAAGGTGGCATTTCAGTTGTCCCAATCAAACGTAAAGGGTTCCAAAGTCAGCGGTCCCCTTTTCCTTCCAGACAGCCTACAGCAAGTTATAGAAACTGGCATTTAGAGAGCCTTAGCTAACTGCCACGGCCTGATACCGAGCAAGCTCCAGGAGGGGAAACACACTTGCCTACCACTGCCCAGCTGGAAACGGCCTAAGAGGTATGCAGATTGGAGTCTGAAGGACTCCAGGGAGGGTTGCCCACCGGTGCACTCCCCCATGAGGGAACACGCCACCACTGGGGGCCTGGAGCACCCTGCCCAGATGCCCATGGACACCATTAATGCCCTGGGTAAGGTTGCCCCCTCATCCTCGGTCGTGGTGAACCATCTAATATGTAACAACGTTCATCACTCCCCAGTCCCTCCTAGCTTCACAGCCCCTCCCCTACTCCCCCACATCTCAGTCCCTAATTATGTTTTGTAGACACATTCCCAATACACACGAGAGCAGACGGTCTGGCTGGAAGAATGCGGCTGTGGTCACACTCGTCTCACAACCCTTCAGGCTTAAGACAGAAGCACAGGTGTCCACTCTGATCTGCGGTTCACATAGGCCTCTTAGGGGAGACCTATGCAGGCCCAGCAGCTACTGTGGGATACAGGACAGAGGGAAGAGATTGGTGGAAAGGAACATCTACTGAAATCTTCCCCCAAAGGAGCCATGAAACGGTGAAGGAGAAAACAAAAATTATGGCTAGACTCGTACTTGGCATTGATGAAAAAAGAACAACAAACACACACACACACAAATAAAATGCTTTTTCTCTTTTTAGACATAATGACTTAAATATATTTTCATTTTTTCTCATCTCCCTGCTCCCCCAACACACACACATCCAGACTGTGACAGAAGACTAATCCATGCAGTACCTGCAATTTGCCAACTGATCACTCACCTGAGGACAGTCTACTTGTGTAAGGGAAAGATGATCTCTTTCTCTCTCTCTCTCTCACTTGCACACACACACACACACACACACACACACAAACACACACACAAACAGACTCAGAGCAGTGCTTCTCCTGAGATTGCTTGTTCCTCCTCTGGGACAAGGTGCAAGCTGGAGCACGGGGGTTCCATTGTCAGAACCAGGGGCTTGATCCAAGGAAGCACCGCTCTAATGATGTTGAACCACCCTGCCTCTCCCTTTCTCCAGGGCCAGACCCTTTCCCTTGGGAACAACCAGCCTTGACTCACCATTCACCAAAACCTCAGGTCAGAATGCTGGGTGTTGTCCTGAGATTGGTGGCTCCTCAGAGCCAGGACTGAAAACAAGCAGGGGGTCATAGTGTCCCAGAGGTGTGTCTGACCTGGGGTGGGGGCAGTGTTGGGGAAATGGATGGGATCCTAAAGGCTACATACATGGATGGACTCCCTACTTCCAGCCTAGATGAGTCTGGGTGACTTGGTGGATTCTTGGGGAGTACTGGGAGACCAGATGTACCTGGAACACCAGCAGATTCTGGCAGAGCTAGGAAATGTGATCACCCTGTGAGGACTGTTGACAGCTGGGATGGGGGGGGAACAGGCCGAGTGTATGTGTGACGGAAGGGGTGTGTTCCTCCCAGATATTCACCTTCTATCTGACTCCCAATGCCCTCACCTCCCTAGTGGGCTCTTCTGGGACCCTCCTCAAGGGAAAGGGTGACTGAGCACAAAAGACAAGGGCTCACACAGCAAGGAGGGCCTATCTTCTCCATCCAACACCCACCACCCCCAGCAAAAAGGAAAAGACCCAGAAAGGCAGGTGAGGTGCTGCTCCCCACCTCTGACTAAAGCCACCAGGTTCCCACCAGGGAGAAGAAGGGTGCAGATGCACAGCTGTGTTGCTCCCACTGCTCCAGGCCAGGGGCTCTGTGGCTCCTCCTTCTCACTCTTTCCTGCATCTTCCCGTTTCCTGGGACACTGACCACTAGGGATGGGGGTGGGATCCCCGGGTCGACACCCACCCTCACCCTCCACCCCTGGGGAACCTTTGTGGTAGGGCCATGGCAGACTGTGGGGTGCAACACAGGCGAGAGAAGGATGGGAGAGGGGAGGCAAGAGGCTTGGGTCCATGTCAGCAGGGGAAGAAGTGGGGCGGGAGGGTTCACAGGTTGTGGGCCCTTGGCAGCCACTCACCTGTGCTGCTGGGAGAAGCTGTAGGCAGTGGCTTTGTGTGCATGTGGGCCTGGAGTCCAAGGACTGAGGGCTGGGACCAGGTCAGGGCTGAAAACCGGCCAGGGGTGTGCCATCTCTTTTGGGCGACTGTGAGAGACAATGCGGGTCCAAGATGAAAGCGCTATGTTTGACACACCATGCTGCTGGGAGGAGGCAGGTGTATCTGTGGAAACATAGAGGGGCTGCAGGAGGCCTCTGCTCCTCCTCCTCTTCCAAGGCCGACCCTGCCACCATCACCTCCGTGCTCACTACACCGGGACCTCAATCTCAGGGCTGCCATGACCACCGCGCCTCCTCGTGGCTGCCCATGGCAGGGTGCCTGCTGTGCCAGCTCCATATGCTCTGTGCTCCCCACCAGGAATTGTGCAAATGTTTGGGGAGGCCGCCAGATGATGAAACTGCTTGCCCTTATGCATGTGCTTGCTCTTTTCTCTCCTCTCTCTCTCTCTGCCCCCACTCCTCTCCTGGGCCACCTTGTGCCTGCCCCCTCCCCCAGTGCTTTCCCCCATGCTCCTGGGCACTGCTGCCATCTCAGTGAGCCCTGGCCCCTGCCCCCTCTTTCCCTTGGCCATGTCCACTTTTCCACTAAGTCCCTCCCTCCACCCTTGGCTGCAAGCCCAGCCCTGATTAGGCCCTAAGCCTTCCAGGCCATGGCAATTGCAGCCTCACCACAGCACAGCACTCCCCCCCAACGCCAGTCCCTTCCTTGGGAATTGATTCTCTCCTAGCCCCGCTGGTGGAGGATACTCTCCTCCATCTCCCTCCACTCCACACACCAACCAGGTACACAGTGACCCTCGTGTGTGTGTGTGTGTGTGTGTGTGTGTGTGTGCGCGTGTGTGTGTGAGTGTGTGTATGTGTGTGATTGTGTGTGTGTGTGTGAGAGAGAGACTGTTGGGGATAACAACCTCTCAAGGACTCAGAACATAACACCCTTTGAGATGACTCAGCACACAGCACACTTCAAAAAACAGCATAAAGCACCCTGTGTAAAGGATTCAGCACACAGCTCCCTTTGAAGGACTCAACATATAGTACCTTGTGTAGAGTACTCAGCACACAGCACAGCACACTTTGAAGGAGTGAGTCCATAGCCCGCAGTGTAAAGGACTCAGCACATGGCATGCTTTGAAAAACTCAGCGTGTAGCACTCTTTCCCAGGGACTCAGTACATAACACCCTGTGTTAAGAGCACACACAGCCCCCTTTGAAGGGTTGAGTATGTAGCACCCTGTGTAAAACAGTTCATACCACCCTTCAAAAGACTCAGCACATAGCACAATTTTGAAGTACTCAGCACATACCACCCTGTGGAAGGACTCAGCACATACCACACTGACAAAGGATTCACCACACAGCACCATTTGAAGGACGGTACAGAGAACCCTGTGTAAAGGACTTGGCACACAACACTTGAAAAATTCTCCTCATCCCTCTCTTCTCAAGGGTTCAGTACATAGCAGCAGCCTTTGGGATGAATTAGCACACCACACCTTTTGAAGGACTCAGCACACAGTACGTTATGTAATGGACTCAGCACATAGCACCCTTTGGGATGACTCAGCAAACAGCACCTTTTTGAGGACTCAGCACAAAACCCCAATGTGGAAAAGCCCCAGCAAATAGCACCCTGTGAAGGACTCAGCACATAGCTGTATGTCACAAGTTCAGCTGTCATTAGAATTAGGGTGCTTTCTTCAGTATCACCATTCTTCAGAAACACTTCACAAATCCTACTAGTTTACATTAGCCAACCTGTGTTTTATGGGGGAGAGTCAACTGGGGGTCTTGAACGCAAAGCTTGGGGTCCCTTTCCCTGAGCTCTTTGGTTCAATGCTAGAGCTCTACCACTTGGAGTCATAGCTTCAATTTTGTTTTTTTGGGTTGTTTTTGACAGGTCTTATGGTGATCAGGAAGGGAAGGCCAAGTTGGGGTGTCTGTGGGCAAAGACTCTTAGCTCGGTCTGGAACTGACCTCTCCTTTCCTTGTGCCCCTGGGTGCTGGGCGTCCTGGAGCTCTCATGGCCTAGGGGGAACAGACCTGCTCTGGCATGCATCAGCACTCAGGGTGAACAAAAGTCAGCTTGGCCCTGGTCACTTCCCAAAATTGAAGTCTAGAGAACAATGGCATGGGGCTGCATATCCCTCATCTGGCCACCAGGGGACAGGGGTCGCCTACCAAAGTTGTGTTTACTCTTCCTTCCCTGGGGCCCCCACCAAATTCCTTGAGACTCTTACTTACAAGTAACCATCAAAAGGCAAGTGGGGCTGTGGCTCAGGTCGCAGAACATTAGCCTTGAGCAAGAAAACTCAGGGACACAATAACCTCCCAAAAAATAAAATATTTAGGAATTAACCTAACCAAAGATGTAAAAGAACTATTTAATGAAAACTATAAAAAAGTTAAAGAAAGAAATTGCAGAAGACACTAGGAAATACAAAGACCTCCCATGCTCTTGGATAGGCCGACTTAATATAATAAAGATGGTAATATTCCAAAACTAATATACAAATTCAATGCAATTCCTATTAAAATCCCAATGACGTACATCACTGAAATACAGAAAACAGTCCAAAAATTCATATAGAACAACAAAAGACCTAGAATAGCCAAAACAATTCTGGGGGATAAAGACAATATGGGAGGGCTATCCATGCCGAACTTCAAACTCTACTACAGAGCTATAATAACAAAGACAGCATGGTTCTGGCACAAAAACAGACCCAAAGACCAATGGAACAGAATAGAAATCCAGAAATAAATACACAGGCCTACAGCCAGCTGATATTCGACAAAGGAGCCAAAGACATACAATGGAAGAAACATAGCCCCTTCATCTGCTGGTGCTGGGAAAACTGGGCAGCCACATGCAGAAAACTAAAAGTGGACCCCAGCCTATCACCATGCACCAACATCAACTCAAAATGGATTAAAGACCTTAACATTAAACCTGAATCTCTGAAACTACTGCAGGACAGAGTAGGAGAGACACTTGAACTAATAGGCACAGGAAGGAACTCCCTGAACAGAGTCCCAAGGTCACAACAAGTTGGAGAGAGACTCGACAAATGGGACTACCTTAAAGTAAAAAGCTTCTGCACAGCTAAATCTATTGCAACCAAGCTAGAAAGACAACCAACTAATTGGGAAAAAAAATATTTACCAGCAATATATCAGGGGTTAACATCCTGTATATACAGTGAACTCAAGAAACTAATCCCTCCCAAACCTAACAAACCAATTACTAAATGGGCAAGGGAACTAAAGAGGGACTTCTCAAATGAAGAAATAAAAATGGCAAAGAAACACATGAGGAAATGTTCATCATCCCTGGTGGTGAAGGAAATGCAAATAAAGACAACCCTGAGATACCACCTTACCCCAGTCAGAATGTCCCACATCCACAAATCAGCCAACGACAAATGCTGGAGGGGATGTGGAGAAAGAGGAACCCTATTACACTGCTGGTGGGAATGTACACTTATACAACCACTTTGGAAAGCAGTCTGGAGGGTCCTTAGAAAGCTAAAGATTGACCTCCCTTACAACCCAGTCATACCACTTCTAGGCATCTACCCTGAACAACAGGAACCAATATACAAGGACACGTTCACCTCCATGTTTATTGCAGCACTGTTCACAATAGCTAGGATATGGAAACAACCCAGATGCCCCACCACAGATGAATGGATCCAAAAATTGTGGTATCTATACACAATGGAGTATTATGCAGCCATTATAAATGACAAAATAATGGCATTTGCAGGGAAATGGATGGAGCTAGAAGGAATCATGTTAGCGAGGTAAGCCAAGAGCGAAGAGACAAACGGTGCATGGTCTCCCTGATAAGTGGATGCTAAATCCAAAATGTTAGGTGATACGACAAAACTAACAGGACTTAAGAAACAAAGAACTCCCACTCATCTGGTCGAACCACTACTAAATATTCCCATGCTGCTGATCACATGTATGGTGTATAACATGTGAACACCGTTATATGTTACAGACTGTGATAGACAATTTGCTCCAGGAAAGTTAGAATGACCTTGTGACTTTAAATGAGCATCATTATTCCACAATACTGTGAAATTCCAGAAATTATGTAACCACTTAATCACAATCAAAAAAAAAAAAAGAACCTCGGGGAAGGTAGGGAGGAAAGGGATGGTAGGGGGAAAACAATGGAGGGGGTAACAATGTTCAAGAGGAAGTGTACTCATTACCTCACTCATGTAACTGTAACCCTCTGTATAGCATCTTTACAGTAAAAAATAAATAAATAAAAGTAAAATGACATATATTGAAAAAAAAAGAAAACTCAGGGATAGAGCTTAGGCCCTGAGTTCACTCAGACACACACACACACACACACACACACACACACACACACACACACACACACACACCACATGCATACAAAATCAGAGAATTCTACACTGCATTCTTTGGGTATTCTCTACCTATTCCCCACTAAGCCTGATAGCTGTTGACCTAGGTGTTCGATGCATACACCATCACCTGGCATCTTTAATTTTGGGGAACAGAATGGCTAGAAGGTCAGCATTCCCACATCCCAGCTCCTTGATTAGGTCGTGGTCTATCCAGGCCTTTTGGGGCTCCCTTTACAGACTCTCCAAGATGTCTTCAAAAGGCCTCACATGCTGGGCACTGGTGGCTCATACCTGCCATCCTAGATACTCAGGAAGCTAAGATCTGGAGGATCATGCTGCAAAGCCAGCTGGGACATGAAAGTGTGTGAAACTCTTATCCTCAATGAATCATCATAAAACAAGAAGTGTCCCTGTGGATCAAGTGGTAGAGTGCCAGTCTTGAGAAAAAGAGCTCAGGGACAGTGCTCATGGACAACAACAATGAGAAGCATTACACTTGACTTTGAGATTGGTATGGGCCAAATATAATTGGAATTTTCAAGTGCTCCAAGACAAAGGAGTGCCTCCTTTAGTCCTGTGCTCTTCCATCTTTTTTTTTCTTCATTTTATTTTATTTTATTTTATTTGTGAACATACTGTACAGAGGGGTTACAATTACATGGGCAGGATAATTCGTACATTTCTTATCAAGCATTGCAGCCTCCTCCTTTGTTTACCCTTCACATCCCTTCCCAGCCTCCCCCCCACCCCTCCACCCAATCCTCCCCACCCCTGCAACCAACGTTGTAAAGCTCGTTTTCGACATGACAACTTGTACTTCTCATTGTTGCAACAGGTCCACCTGTATCCTTAAACGACTTGTTTTTCCCCAACTCCTCCACAAGTTATACAGAGGATATCAAATATAGTGGAAGCAGGGGTTATACTGTGGGGAGGGACATACAAAGCAACAAAGAAATAATCTTATAAATGCGTTAGAAACAAATGCATGAAAGAAAAAAGCATTAAAATAGATATCTAAGGGTTCATTTTCCTAACATCACATTATCTGACCTTTTCCGCTTGACTCATACATATACTAGATATTGCAAATAAGGGAAACCATGGGACCTATGTTTCTTTGGGCCTGGCTTACTTCACTTAATATAATTTTTTCCAAGTCTTTCCATTTCCTAACAAATGTGGCAATGTCATTGTTCCTGACAGAGGAATAGAATTCCATTGTGTAAATATACCACATTTTTTTGATCCATTCATCTACTGAGGGGCATCTGGGTTGGTTCCAGATCTTAGCTATGGTAAATAATGCTGCAATAAACATAGTTGTGCTGGTAGCTTTAGTGTGTTCTTGTTTGTAAACATTTGGGTAAATGCCCAAAAGAGGGATTGCTGGGTCATAAGGGAGCTCTATGTGAAGTCTTTTCAGGAACATCCATACTGCTTTCCAAAGTGGTTGAACAAGTTTACACTCCCACCAACAATGAAGTAAGGTTCCTTTCTGTCCACATCACCTCCAGCATCTGTTGTTGTTAGAGTTCTTGATTACAGCCATTCTAACTAGGGTGAGGTGGTATCTCAATGTTGTTTTTATTTGCATTTCTTTTATGGCTTTTATGGCTAGGGAGTTTGAGCATTTCTTCATGTGTCTGTTGGCCATCCTTCTTTCTTCTTCAGAGAAGTTTCTCTTCAAGACTTTAGCCCACTTATTTATTGGGCAGTTGTTTCTTTGAGGATTTGTTGTTGGGGGATTTAATTTTTTGAGTTCCAAATATATTTTAGATATGAGACCCATGTCCGTTGTATGGTTAGTAAAGATCTTCTCCCAATCCGTGGGCTTTCTATTGATCTTGCTAGCTATGTCCTTTGCCATGCAGAAGCTCTGCAACTTCATGCAATTCCATTTGTCCAACCTTTCTTTGAATTGTTGTGTTTCCTGGTCTCTATTTAGAAAATTTCGGCCTGAGCCAAGGAGACCTAGGGTTTCTCCTATTCCATCCTGTAATGTTTTCAGAGTGTCTGTTTTGACTCCGAGGTCTTTGATCCATTTGGAGTTGATTCTGGTGCAGGGTGATATATTAGGATCTAGCTTTAGTTTATTACAAGTAGTAAACCAGTTTTGACAGCACCATTTACTGAAGAGGCTGTCTTTCTTC
The DNA here is from genome assembly GCF_019054845.1 of Dipodomys spectabilis. NCBI lineage: Eukaryota > Metazoa > Chordata > Mammalia > Rodentia > Heteromyidae > Dipodomys > Dipodomys spectabilis. Next base: position 20,286 of record NW_024871785.1, on the reverse strand, counting down.
TATTCTATTGTTTTAGCTCCCTTATCGAAGATTATATGGCTATATGTCTGTAAGTTCATGTCTCGGTTTTCAATTCTATTCCATTGGTCCTGAGGTCTTTTCTTATGCCAATACCAAGCTATTTTGATTACTATGCCTTTATAGTAGACTGTGAAATTTGGTATTGATATTCCTCCAGCAGTGTTCTTTCCGTTGAGGAGCGTTTTTGCTATTCTGGGTCTTTTATTGTTCCATATGAATTTTTGGATTGCCTCTTCTATTTCCTTGAAGAATGAGGTTGGAATTTTGATAGGTATCGCGTTGAATTTGTAGATAGGCTTGGGAAGTATTGCCATTTTCACGATGTTAATCTTTCGAATCCAGGAGCATGGGAGGTTTTGCCATTTTCTATGTTCTGTTTTGATTTCATTTTTCAAGATTTTAAAGTTTTCATCATAGAGGTCCTTCACTTCTTTGGTTAAGTTAATTCCTAGGTATTTTATTTTTTGTGGGGCTATTACAAATGGAGTTACTTTCCTAATTTCAGACACACTTTTCTCATTGTTGGCATACAGAAAAGACATTGATTTTGGGGTTTAATTTGATACCCTGCTACTTTGCCAAAGTTTTGAATCAGCTTGTGTAATTTGGGAGTGGAGTCTATGGCATTCTTTAAATACAAGATCATGTCATCTGCAAAGAGGTAGAGTTTTATTTCTTCTTTCCCTATTTGGATCCCCATTATGTTTGCATCTTGTCTTATTGCTGTTGGTAGGCATTCTAATACTAGATTGAAGAGATGTGGTGAGAGTGGACATCCTTGTCTTGTTCCTGAGTTCAGGGGAAATGGCTTTAGTTTTTTCCCATTAAGTATAATGCTGGCTGTAGGTTTGTCATATACAGCCTTTATTGTATTGAGGAATGTTCCATGGATTCCTAATTTTTTCAAAACCTTCATCATAAAGGGGTGTTGGATCTTGTCGAATGCTTTTTCTGCATCTATTGTGATAACCATGTGGTTCTTATTCTTGCTCCTGTTGATGTGATGAATAATATTAATTGATTTGCGTATATTGAACCAGCTTTGCATCCCTGAAATGAATCCTGTTTGATCTCACACCCTGGGCTTGGCCATGCTTTGGGTCAGCATGGCTCTGGCTTGGTTGGAGTGCTCCAAGGAGGAAGATCCCAGAGCAATCACTCTGCCTCCTTCCACCCTTGTCACCCTGCTGCTTCTGCTCTTTGCCATAGACCTTCTTCCTGGAATCCATCCATGATGTCATCACTGCCAACATTGTGGTGAGTGGTGGGTCCAGCCTAACTCGGGGCAGTCAGAGGTGGAAGTCAGTCTGGGATTAGGAGCTTCTACCCTGTTTGTGGGCTGAAATCAGGGCTGGCCTTTATTTCATCCTGATCCTTGAAGTGGTGGAGAGATAGTGTAGACTCCACATTGAATCAAGTAAGATCGGAATCTAGAGGATCACTTTTGTGAGGTAGGCTGTGGGGCTCACAGGGCCACTGCTCGTGGTACTCCTCTCTCGGGACTCACCTCTCCCTCTCTCATCCCTAAATGTTAGAATAGAAAGTTCAACTAAGTGGATCAAAGAGGGGGCAGAGGAGTATTTCTGTGTGAACCAGACTTGTGCTTCATATTCATCCTAGCCTTACTTCCTATTAATCTGAGGAATGGCCATATGGGTTTGGGGGGGGGGGGAGGAATCATCCTAGCTGAGAATGTGGCTCAGTGGTAGTTGGTTGCCTAGAATGACTGATACCCTGGGTTCAATTTGATACAGAAAAAGCTTGAAGGGGAGGTGAGGCTCAACTGGTAGAGTGCCAGCCTTGACAAAAACAGCTCAGGGACATTGGCCAGGCCCTGAGTTCAATGCCCAGGACTGGAAGAACGAATATTTGTTGGAGGCTTTCCTTCCCTTTGAAATCAATTTATTGTTTGTGATAAGCATAACATGGGTCTCTTCCCTGGCCACCAATGGGCCATTAGATGTCCCTTGAATTTGGGTTGCAACCCAGCAGGCTTTGCCCTACCTGACCCACAGTTTATCCATCCCATCTCGTGGCAGATGAAGGCCTGAGAGAAGGCCATCTGGCCATCTACTTCTGGTGGCTTCCTAGGCTTTTGAAAGTCAGTATGTCATATAGAGAGTCATCATCCAGATCAGTCTACAGAAGAAAGGGAGGGAGCACTCCTTACCTGATCCCACAAGCTGCAGGCCACTCTGGATGTGGGGCATCTGCTGTAGGACGTGCTCCATGGGAGAGTTATCTATGGGGTCGGGAACTCCGACCTCTTCTCTGGCAGTTTCCAAGGTGTCTTGAAGTTGCAAATCTTCAAAACCTTTCTGCTCCTCCCTCCTTTCGCCCACCACAGAGCCTGAGGCATTTGAAGCAGTGGTGATGGCAGGGGGCTGGAGCCTGCTGTCCGTGCTTTCCCATGCAAGGAGCGACAGCAGTTCCTGCAGCTCTCTCTTCTCCATCTTCTCCTGGGAGAGCCAGCACATGTGCTTGGATTTCTCCCAATACAGCTCATCCTGGACTAATGTCTGCTCTTTACACCCCATGAGGGACTTCTCAACAGTGCGAATGTGTGCCAACAGCTCGCTGCATCGATGGTGGAGCTTATCTGCTGGACTATGGAAGTCCACCTCATCATGCAGGTCATGGACATAGCAGATTTTCTTCTTGGATTCCCACGTGTCCCACTTCCTATCCCTACGCCTGCTGTGGTGGCAGCTCATGGAGCGGGGGGTCCTGTGGCTCCAGCTCTATCTGGCACTGTGCTGCTGAGTGGGCCGGGCACCTGCAGCAGGGCCACCGCTCCTGTAGCAGGAGTTTCCCCCTGTGGATCTCAGCCTCAGAGAGCACTCGCAGAGCCAAATCCCTCTCAGTCTGGGGGATGTCTCCAGCCTCTGCTTGGTCACGTCTGGGGGAGTTACCTCCTCATCTTTTGCTTCTCCAGGGCTCATGGCTTTCCCTTCCCTAGGGAAAGCCAGGAAGCTCAGCTGGGCCTGCAGGCACTCCTCCTGTGCTCTGGAGGCTTCCAGGCACTTGAGCGTTTCCTGCCACTTTGGGGGCACCACCTGGTCCCCCCAGGTTGTTGGGCCTTGCACTTGCTTCAGCTGATCCAGCAGCTTGGTCTGCTTCTGCAGGTGCTGCTGCAGGGCTTCTTTCTCAGAGTTCAGCCACTTATTGGAGGCAATGTGTTGCTGATAGGTGGCTCTGAGCTCCTGCAGCTGGGCCAGGGACTGCTCCTGCTGCTCGTGCAGCTCCCAAGCCACATGGCTCTCTCTCTTGGACACCTCTTTCCATTCCTGTATCTTCTCCGCTAAGTGATCTAGCTGTTCCCACAGATGTTTCTTCACCTGCTGCTCTGAGTTCAGGATGTTGGTGAGCTCCTCCATCTCTCCGATCACCCTGTGGAGAGCATCCCACAGCAGGGCCAGCTATTCCTCTGGCTATGGGTCACACACACATGCGAATCATGGGGGTCTCAGGGATCTCCTGCCGACTGTAGGCCTTATCGTCCAGTCTCCTTAGTTGCTCCCACTGCTCCACTTTCTAGAGACAGAGCCTCTGGTTTTCCTTGACCTGGATATGACGTTGTTCCTCCAGGTTTTTCAACTCCATCTGCGTGTGGTAGGCCTGGGCCTGTAACTGTCACTCAGCCTGAGATGGCTCTATTAGCTTCCTTCTCAGTTCCCCCAGCTCATTCTCTAGGTCCAGCACCTGCTTCTCCCTTCTCTCCTTCTCCTCTGTCAGTTGGTTCACCTGGTCAGTCAGCCACTGAGCCTCGTCCTTCCATGAGGAACTCTCAATGCACAGGTTCTCTGTGAAGGTGTCTCTCTCCAGATTTTCTGAGGTCACCATACAGCTCAGTAGTCTCTTCAGTACCTCCCACCCCGCCAGCACTTGTTGGAACTTGCAGATTCTGTTCTTCCTGTTACTCTTCCGTGTCCAGAGGGCTTCCAGCTTCTCCTGCAACACTGTGTTCACTTGCTCCAGGTCATTGAAGCTTCTGGTCTTTTCCTCGAGCTGAAGTGTCACATCATTCAGCTGTTCGAAGAACATTTCAATCTCCTTCTGTGCAGCAGTGACGGCAGAAGTGGCCATCTCCAACTCTACCATGCGCCACTCTGCGGCCTGCAGGTGGCAGGTGAGAACTTCTTGCTCCATTTCTCTGTCATTGGCCCACCTGCTTCACTTAGGCCGTTGCAGATTGTAAATCACTTTCTGTACAAACCAACCTCTGTATGGGTGGCTTGTGGATCTCTAGCTCTGTTTTTGGTTCTTCGTGCACCTCAGCTATCTTGTCCGTCTCTTTCTCCAGTCGATCCTGCAGGTCTGTGTTTTCCTGCTTCAGTGGTTGGATCTTGGCACAGAGGGCCTGGTTTTCCTCTTTTGCTGCAGTCCAGGGTGGGCACCATGTGTCGCTAGCACCTCTGCAGATCCTTGGTGGTATCGCAACCCTTGATATTCTTGACCCTGTTGGCTGTGACTGTGTCCAAAGGCAGGGAAGACCCACAGTCAGCATCACCTTTGGCTGGACCCTCCGATAAATCACCCTCCCCAGTTGTGTTTGTCTTTGGGATCCCTCCCTTTTTCATGTTCGGTGTTTTTTTTGAATGTTGCAAGTCTAAGGGGAGGATTCTTCTGCCAGTGTTCTGGCAGTATTTTCTTGCCCGCAGCTCTCTCATGGAGTCTTGTTGTTTCAGACATCTGAGCACTGGAATGGGAAAGGTGGGCTGGCCACATTCCCAGGCTCTGGGAAATCCTCTATTCTCCCACTCACTGACAAGGATGTCAATTTCCTACTCTACTCTAAAGTTGCCTCAGGTCTCTAGCTCACCACTCAGCCACCACTACCTTCCTCAACTGCTGGTGGTGGTGTCAACCAACAGAGGGAATCTTGATGCTTGGCAACATGGAATGTGGGGAGGCCACCATTCTTATATCCCATTGGTCAGAAAGAACAATGAAAGAATGAGGTGTGGACGGAATCCTGTGATGTAGGCAGCATGGTCAGAGTCAAGATGACAGAGGCTTCCCCAGCCCCTTTCCCAGGGAACTCTTTCCAATTCTGTTGGGGACAAGAGGATGACCTGCTTTAGCTGGATAGCTGCACAGATTGTTGCGTATGTCTGTTTGTTGCCAGTCCCGGACCTTGAACTCAGGATCTGGGCACAGTCTGTGAACTGCTTTTGCTCAAGGCTAGCCCTCTACCACAAGAGCTACACTGCTCTACTTCTGTCTTTGTTGGCACTGAAGTTGGACAGGGGTCTCAAGGACTTTCCTGCCTAGGGTGAATTTGACCATGATCCTCCCATCACAGACTTGTAAGTATCAAGGAGGACTGCTGAGAGCCACTGGTGCCTGCCTAATCATTAATCTTGCTGTTCTTGGACAGACAAGTGAGTTCCCTATCCACAGGTTAAAATGGTGGGAGCTGGAGCCCACAGTCAAATCCTGGTCCTGCCACCTCCAAATGGCAGGAGATCCTTAGAAACTCATTACTATCTATATGAATACCAATGGAATGTGATGTATGTTATGACTGAATGGACAGTTCTTGAATGATTCTAGGATAAAATTATACACCATTATAGTAAAGGATATTGATCGATTTTAATCAATAATTTATGTAGCATTTAAACAATCACATTCATTAAATGTAGGCTGAATGAAATACCTAAGAATTGGGCATAACATAGTATAAACTTGCCATTTTTGACTGGGATTGCAACTCTTGGTCTGGGTAACTCTGTTGCACCATGTGGAAAGGGGAAGCTGGTCTCCTTGAAGTCAAGAAATTCATGTGTGCTCCTTACATCTGAAATCGATCCCCAGCACTGGAAAACAACCTATTCATGTACATTTTAAATGTATGATTTATATTTATTTACATATGTTGACTCCATATTGTGTTCAGTGTAGTTATTCATTTTATTTTTTTGTTTCATTCATGTAAGGACTTTATTGACTATTATGGCACATAGAACATTGATTACATGATTAAATAGGATATAGGTCTGCATCTGTATTCCACTTATTCCTGACACCCAGGACTTTCACAGAAAAAGAAACAAGTGTCACCATCAGCTTCTTGCTCCACGTTCATTGTTTGGGAGTGCTGGCATTTGAACTCACGGCCTACAGGGCCAAATTCAAGAAAGGATGAGGGTCAGCATGCTATCCTGATAGGCAGTTCCCAGGACCTTAGATCGAACCCTAGGGGTTGAGAAAATAAGAACAGATTGACACACAGATGGTAGTACCTTAATAAATATATTTGTTTATAGAGTGCCAGAGATGTCTATCCATTATTCAGTTATATAGACTACATTTCTACAATTCTTGGGTATTTGTTATGCTCCATGTAATTAATGTTATTATTTTCATCCTTAATAAACTATTAAGTAAATCAGTGTCCTGAAATTATTGCATCCTTCTGAAAAATAGTATTCTTTTAATGCTTCATATGATATTAAATAAAATCACTCAGCTGATTGAAATCATGAAGTCTAATTTTATATGAGTATCACTCATGAACATCTCATTCAACCATGACATTGCTAACATTCCATCATTATTCCTGTGGATGAGAACGAGTGTCTTAGGATCTCCCACCGTCTGGAAGTGGCATAACTGGGATTCGAACTGTAGGCCTATGTTGCCATGCAAGACTATGGCTTCCCCAATAGCCCGCAATTAAAAAAATTATTTAGCTCCCTGGTTTGCAATTCATGACTTTTTTTCTGCCAGGCCTGGGATGTGAACTCAAGGTCTGGGTAAATATGCAGCACTGTGAGGGAAGAGAATCTGACCATGCTTGAAGACAAGAAACTCAGGTCTGTTCCCTAGGCCTGAATTCAAGCCTCAGGCCTGGAAAACATACTCCTTATATCCATTTTAAAGATAGGATTTATACTTCCATACAGATATTCAGTCTATATTGTGTTTGGTGTGGTTATTCATTTTATTTCTTGTTTTATTCATTTATTTTCCAATTATTTTATTGACTCTGATGACACCTCTACATTTACAACATTGTTTACATCCTATCACAGATCATCCAGATTTGTAGATATGTTCTCCATCATGCCTGACACCAAGAACTCTCCCAGAAAAGGAAAACGTGTCACACTCGGCTTCTTACTCCAAGATTAAATTTTTGGCTGGGATCTGAACTCAGGGCCTAGCAGGCCCAATTCATGAATGGATGATTGGGAACATTGCAGCCTCTAGCCAATGAAGCTGTCAGGTGGCTCCCAGATACTGATATCCAGCCCCAGGTTTGGCCAAAACAGTGATACATGGATAGGCAGATGGTGCTATACAAATAAATATATATTGGTAAAGAGTGCCAGAGCCGTCTAGCTATGATTGAATGACACCTACTATGTTCCTACCAACTCTTAGTCATTTATTATACTGCCATTAAAGGAATATTATTCTTTTCATGCTTAATAAACTATTAATTAGGATCAATCAGGTTCCTAGGATTATTACATCCAATTTTAAACGAGACTGAGGCATGAACTACTCTTTCAATTGGTATTCCTATTGTTCTTGAGTCAAATCATTGACTCAATTTTTCCATTGGGATGGAATCATATTGAGTTCCCATTACCATTAATTTTATGGCCCCAATCCTCTTTTGTATGAATGACATTAATGCATTAATTACACCAGAGCTAATTTATAGCATCAGGAGGGTATGAATCAAGGTGGGCAGCAATAGTTGAAATCAGGGTCATCATCCATGGAGACCTACATTTAATGTCAGAAGGAAGAGAACTATACCAGCCAGGGCAGTTATTAGGTTTGTTGCCCATGGGGACCATGAGAAGAGAGGCCGATAACATGACACAGTCCTTCAGACTCTTCTAACCGAGGCCAATCTTTCCCTTGTACAGAGGCTACCTTGCTTCATGAGAAGTCCAGTTCCAGGCGATTTCAGAGAACTACCTCTGCCAGTGAGTCTACTTGGCAGCTCTAACTGAACTAGCATCTAGATTGCAGTAGGCATATAGGTAAGACAAAGAATATTCCACATCAGTACACCAATCCTGACTTTATGTATAGCACAGCTAACAGTTTTATACCAGCTCTATCGTAAGCTCCAATTTCAAGACATACTCATACCATTTGCTAGATACTTATAATTTCTGAGGTTTGTCTTCTTTCTTTTCAAACATTTAAAGACAATCATTACTTTTCAAATCCTTTCTTATCCAGAGGATACCAATTTTTTTCCCAATTCCTTTCCCAAGGCTTTCTTTACCACCCTCCTCTTCTTTTCAGTTTCTTGAGCATCTTTGAGGCTAGAGTTTAAAACTGCCCAATTTTCTTTGGCTTGTGGAACCTTTATCTTAGAACAGCCTTAAGGCACCACTGTGATGCAGAAGCTTGCTAGATTTTAAGGCTAAGAGTACTACCTCCATTGATAACACACTCAGGTTATTACCATACTAGAGCCAAACTAGGCTGTGACCATAGAGTGGAATTCCAGTAACTATGCACTGAAGTGCCTAAGGTAAGCAAGCCAGTGATATCCTTGTCCCCAATATCCACTGTGGGATTAGAGAGGGTTTCTGGATATCACCCAAAAGAATGTCCCACAAGATCTTAGATTTAGCAGCTGTCAACCAGGAAGCAGACTCAGGTGATGGAAACAGGCAGGAGTTCCTCCAGGTGACTGTCAGGCCGTCGTTGAACTTTACCCATTAGGGTATACAGCAGCAGCAGCAGCAGGGTCTCTCAGTGGCTCCAAGGGACTGTTGCCTCATGCTAGGCTGCAAATTCTTACACAGACTGGTTAAGGATGCAAGTAATAAATAGGCTTGGCAGGCTGTGGCCCCGTTGGTTTTTAAGAACATTTAGACAATAGCTCAGGACATTTTACCAAAATGACAACTTATTACTAACCAGATATTTTTGTAAATAGACACAGAAGGCTTAGTCTTGTAACCATCTCTGACAGATGCAGTCTCCACACTTGCAAACCTACAATTGTTAACACTATTCTTTATGCCTTTTTCTAAAAAACATTATTTTTCCTCATTTTTCCAAAACTGACTCTGGACTCTTGATCGTAAAAAGGGGGTAGAAGGGCGAAGCTCCATCTTCTATAACTTCTTCAAGCTGACTTCAGCGGTGTTGATCCTACCTAGCCAGGAACCTATAACCTTAGCCTATTTTACAAAGAGGCTATCAGGGTTAGATGTCATTAAGAACAATATTTGACTTCTGACAACTGCACAGACCTTTTCTCCTGCGACACCAGTGTAGCTTGTTTAGCACTCCGGTTTGCCAAAGCATCTTTCTGGATGACTTAGGAATGTGATCTCTAGTGACCCAAATAATGCCTAAGTTACCTTTGCAGGCCTTTAGACAGATATCAATAGAAACACACTCTCATGTTTACAAAATTTTTCTGAGCAGATGAATTTCATGTAACTGGTGTCAGCTCAAAAGTTACTGCCAGTTAGAGCTTTTGGCACATAAAGTGGTTGAGATTTAAACTATCCCCATATTTTATAACATTAGCTTTTTACTAGTACCACAGAGGACTGGCAAGTTCCTGTCCCTTACAAGGTAGATAGTCATGGACATTAGGCATGCTTACAAACTCTTGCCATGACCTCCCGGCTCTGACCAATTTTGAAGGGCCACGCACAAATGACTCTAGGATCTGACATTTCTGCCATCCAAGCAGTGGTTACTGCCTCTGGATGCTCCTCCATTGCTTTGTCGCAGGAGTGTCTTCTCCACACTGGGATAAATGCCTCATTGACATTTCCCTTAGCTGGTCGCAGGACTTGAAGTCGGGGCCTGAGTGCTGTCCTTCAGCTCTCCAGCTCAAGGCTAGCACTCTGCCACTTTGAGTCCTAAAGCAACTTTGCTTGCTCTTTCAGCACCCTGCTGGCTGAGTAGAGGTGACAGTCTCACAGGGACCTTTTTCTGCCCGGGCTGGCTTTGAACCAGTTTGCAGATCAATGAGTCTCATAAAAAGTCACTTTGCTCCAATTAAAAGCAACAAGGTGGTCAACATAGAAGTAGCTTTTAAGCATGTTCTTACCTGGAACTTAAGAGCCAAAGTTACATCTGACAAACTTGTAAGAATCCTCTGTGCTTTGCTCTGGGCTTGCTTGAAACTTATAAAAAACGTATAAGAGCAAACTAGAATAGCAATTCTTTTTGGTAATCCTAATTTTTTCATCGTGCACTTTGAGACAAATGTTAAAAGCAATTTTACTGTTAAACTTTATATCCAAAAATCCATTCCTAATTTTTTAAGCTTCTTATTAATCTCCTTTACTATTTTATACTTTAGTTTTCATTTGCATTTTGAAAAGGTCCCTTGAAATCTTGAGGCCAAGTGCCACTCATTGCCTCTTGGCTGCTTGTTTTAAAACAGATGCACATTAAAAATCTTGAACTCAAATGACAATTTTTTTCCTTAATGCAAAAATTACAATCACCAGGGCGTTCCAGGAAGATGGCAGAGGAGAAGCTGAAATCTGAACAAGCTCTCGCATAGAAAGCATATCTAAAATATACTTGGAACTCAAAAAATTAAACCCCCCAACAACAAATCCTCAAAGAAACAACTGCCCAATAAATAAGTGGGCGAAAGACCTAAAGAGAAACTTCTCTGAAGAAGAAAGAAGGATGGCCAATAGACACATGAAGAAATGTTCAACATCCCTAGCCATAAAAGAAGTGCAAATCAAAACAACATTGAGATATCACCTCACTCCAGTTAGAATGGCAAAAATCAAGAACTCTAACAACAACAGATGCTGGAGGGGATGTGGACAGACAGGAACCTTACTTCATTGTTGGTGGGAATGTAAACTTGTTCAACCACTTTGGAAAGCAGTATGGAGGTTCCTCAAAAGACTTCACATAGAACTCCCCTATGACCCAGCAATCCCACTTTTGGGCATTTACCCAAATGTTTACAAACAAGACCACACTAAAGCTACCAGCACAACTATGTTTATAGCAGCATTATTTACCATAGATAAGATATGGAACCAACCCAGATGCCCCTCAGTAGATGAATGGATCAAGAAAATGTGGTATATATACACAATGGAATTCTATGCCTCCATCAGAAAGAATGAAATTGCCCCATTTGTTAGGAAATGGAAAGGCTTGGAAAAAATTATATTAAGTGAAGTAAGCCAGGCCCAAAGAAACATAGGTCCCATGGTTTCCCTTATTTGCAATATCTAGTATATGTATGAGTCAAGCGGAAAAGGTCAGATAATGTGATGTTAGGAAAACGAACCCTTAAATATGTATTTTAATGTTTTTTTTTCTTTCATGCATGTGTTTCTAACGCATTTATAAGATTATTTCTTTGTTGCTTTGTATGTCCCTCCCCCACAGTGTAACCCTCGCTTTCACTATATTTGATGTCAGTATAACTTGTGGAGGAGATGGGGACAAACAAGTCCTTTAAGGATTCAGGTGGATCTGTTGCAACAATGAGAAGTACAAAATGTCATGTCAAAAATGAGCTTTACAATGTCGGTGTGGGGGGGAGGGGGGGAAGGACTGGGTGGGGGGAAGGGGGAGGCTGGGAAGGGAGGTGAAGAATAAACAAAGGAGGAGGCTGCAATGCTTGGTAAGAAATGTATGCATTATCCTGCCCATGGAATTGTAACCCCTCTGTACAGTATGTTCTCAAATAAAATAAAATTAAATTAAAAATAGATATATAAATAAAAATAATTACAATCACCATAACTATACCAAAAAGCTAGACTTTACACCTTTATGACTTTTAAGAACATATCCTAATTGTGGAACATAATTGAAAGTAAGCCACATTATACAAATACCTTTTTACCCTCTTTTTAAGACCTTACTAATTTTAATGTTAACACATCCAAGGGGAAGTTTTAGCAATACTAATCAGATCATCAAATCACTCATTTTAACCATCATGTTTTCAGTGTCTATCTCCAGGGAAAAGAGAGAACATAGATGGGCCACTCAGCCCCTTCTATGAAATGGGCACACACCCAATCCGACTCTTTAGGGTTAGATGAACTGCGTTTGTGCCAGCTTGCCCTCTTTCACCATGCGCGGACTCCTCCCAGGGCCTGTCCCACCATGCATGACCAGCTGAACTGCACTTCTGCCTATTCACCCCTTACCTCTAAAGACAGGTCATCTGTTGGTTCATGAATGAAATACACAGTTTTAGGCAGACTGAACAGGTATGGTCTTTGACAGGGTTAAACTAAACTTTACATTTAAATTTCTAATATTTATCCCCAAATTTTAGCCAAGGGAACTAAATCCCAAACAGACAATGCATTTTTGTTAAGCCAGATAACTTGATTACAGTATAAACAGTCTTATGCACTTTAAAATATTAGTTTTTAAAATACCAGATTTTCTATTTTTCAAGTTAAAGAATCCTTGAAAAGTCATTTAAATCACTATGAAGATTCTTTAAAATTTTTGTTAATGTCCAAACCTCATAACCTTTTGAATTTTAAATTTAAACTCACCCAATTGTTACAGCATGCTGACAATTCTTATCTTTGAACACATTCACAGACACACACAAAACACACACAGATCTTAAAGCACACAAAAATCAAAATCAGTTGTACGTACACCTTCTAAAGTTTTTAAACAAAAATTTAAGACAGTATTTCTTTTAAACTATGTACTTTTGTTGGGCTTCATTTTCCCAGAGCTTGCTTGTTTAACAAGACAATTCACTAATTAGTCTTTTGAATCCCTTCTGTGGGAGGAGGGATGTGGGAGGGGGTCACCTAAAACTAAACTGGCTAGATTTGTTTATCCAATTTTAGACAAGAGCACTTTACAAATTGTTACATTGTCAGGACTAGCTGAAAAAGTCCAAATCAGGCACACAACATTCTACACCCTCCGTGCCGGCAGCCTCCACAAGAAGAAAATGCAGCCTGAGGCTTGAAAGGAACCAAACTAGCTCAGTAACCTTCCATGCCTCATAGGGAGGGTGGGCATAGCAAGTCTGTGACCGAGCCCAGCTGCAACTTTTATTCCCCCAGAGATGTTCAAATAAATAAATAACAAAAACACAGATAAACACAAAAACCAAGGATCCACATTTAAAACTGGTACCAATTCTAAAACAGCTAGACAAGAACCAAAGGCTGAGTTGGGGACTAATGGGACCCAGTTTATCCCTACTGGAACTCTGTATTGCTCCCACTCAGCAAGCTGATCCAGATTCTGCTGAATGTGCCTGCCATGCTCACCCAAAACTTCCCTACCTCTGGAAACAGAACAGAAAACACACCGCAGTAAACAAGACAGACAAGTGCCCACAACGACAAAATCAGGTCTCAGTCAATGGGGTGACATCTCACCACCATTCACTTACCGGAGGACTCAACCACCCCCCCCACTGACCTCCCGAGAATTTTTCTTTTAGATTCCTGCAAACATTGACCCAAGGGCCTTCCAAGGCGGAGGAGAATTCCCAGTCATCTTGGGGCAAGGGAGAAAAGTCCCTAGCGGCCGTCCCCTCAGACTGACATGTTCTCCCCCATGCTCATACCCCCTGAGCCAAGGCCTGAGGCTGAGATCTAACTGGGGTCACTTGTGGGTGGTCAGTGGCAATTTCATAATTGACAAACAAGCAAGTTACAAAAGCAGAATCAGCAGTTTTTGTTTTTAAATGAACTAGGACAAGGTCTAGGGGTGTCCCGGGAGTGGACTCACTTTGCCCCATATTTTTCCTGTAAAGTAAATCCAATTACATACATGGCAAGCAAAAGTAAAAGAACAATGAGACACAGACAGACACAATTATACACAAAACGAGGAGGGATCCCAAAACCTAAAGTTACTTTTTTTCTCAACCTATTTTCTCCACAAGCAAGCCCCCCGTCCAACTAGGACTGCTAGGACAGGTGGAATTGAGGGGTCCAGGCATCCCTGGACCTCCTCAGCCATAGGGGTCTCTGCTGCATTGAGCCTCACCCTACTTTTGGCCTCACACTGGCACCTTCTCTACCTAGGTCGACCACGCTTACCTCGAGGCTTTCCTCTGAACTTCTGTCCAACAGCCGAGTGCTCGCACAATGTCCTACCGGCTGGTGATCCCATTCCCCCTCAGGTTTGAGCGGCTAAGAGCTTTATCCCAGACGAGCCCCCTTTAAATGTAGTAGGAGGAACCCTACTCAGGCAGGCAAGCCCACCTATTCGTCCGGAGTGACAGAGCCCACCACAACAAAGTTGTTAATAAATAAGCAACTTCATTGAGAAGGTTCCTACACTGACCAGCCAGGGCCGCAGCACAGGCTTGGGAGCTGATGCTGCGACCCCGAGCAGCCCACATACTTAGGTTTTTAAAGGCAAAATTCACAAGGTTGAGCCTGGTCATGCGCAGGTGACCAATGGGATCATAACTGTAACACACACAAAGGATTGTATGGTCATACTAGACCACACACAAGTAACCAATAGGTGGAGTCACCAGTATGAGCCAGATTACACACATCTGTTTAATCGGTCAGTCCTTAACAGAACAATGAAGGTGGGTTAAGTTGTAAAGGAGAGGGGGACCTAGAGACATTCTTTCCATTCCAAGAACTGGGCTGGTTGGATCCAAGGTCGAGTTAACCTTGTTTAGAGGTTTGTTTGTTTTTTTCTCCCTAAAATCCCTAAAACAAAGGCAAAGCCTGGAAAGAAGCTGTACTAGCTTGAGTCTTCTCTCAGGGCCTACTTCAATACATAATTTAATGGAGACATTTGTCACAGTCTTCTCATGTTTACAGTCTCTCCCAAGAATGAGCTTTGTCTTATTTATCTTTCGACACCTTCCTATAGGGATGTCTTTAGATGATTTATACAGAGAAGACTTTTTAAAATTTTTATTTATATTTTATTGTGAAAATAGTGTACAGAGGGGTTACAATTACATGGGCAAGATAATTAGTACGTTTCTTATCAAGCATTGTAGCCTCCTCTTTGTTTCCCCTCCCCATCCCTTCCCAGTATCCCCCCGACCCCTCAACTAATTTCCCCCCCACCAACCAAAGTTGTAAACTTCGTTTTTGACATGAAAACTTGTACTTCTCATTGTTGCAACGGGTCCACCTGCATCCTTACTTAAACGACTTGTTTTGAACCCTTCCCCTCCACAAATTATACCGACATCAAATACAGTGAAAGCAGGGGTTATACTGTTGGGGCGGGACATACAACGCAACAAAGAAATAACCTTATAAATGCACTAGAATCAAATGCAGGAAAGAAAAAAAATAAATACATATCTTAGAGATCATTTTCTTAACATCACCTTATCTGACCTTTTCTGCTTGACTCATGTATATACTAGATATTGCAAATAAGGGAAACCATGGGACCTATGTTTCTTTGGGCTTGGCTTACTTCACAATATAATTTTTTCAAAGTCTTTCCATTTCCTAACAAATGGGGCAATGTCATTCTTTCTGATGGAGGCATAGAATTCCATTGTGTTTATAAACCACATTTTCTTGATCCATTCATCTACTGAGGGGCATCTGGGTTGGTTCCATATCTTAGCTATAGTAAATAATGCTGCAATAAACATAGTTGTTCTGGGAGCTTTAGTGTGGTCTTGTTTGTAAACATTTGAGTAAATGCCCCAAAGTGGGATTGCAGGGTCATAGGGGAGCTCTATGTGGTGTCTTTTGAGGTACCTCCATACTACTTTTCAAAGTTGTTGAACAAGTTTACACTCACACTAACAATGAAGTAAGGTTCCCTTCTGTCCACATCCCCTCCAGCATCTGTTGTTATTAGAGTTCTAGATTTTTGCCATGCTAACTGTGGTGAGGTGGTATCTTAATATTGGTTTGATTTGCATTTATTTATGGCTAGGGAGTTGAGCATTTCTTCATGTGTCTATTGGCCATCCATCTTTCTTCTTCAGAGAAGTTTCACTTTAAGAGATTAGCCTACTTATTTATTGACCAGTTGTTTCTTGGAGGATTTGTTGTTGGGGGATTTAATTTTTTGAGTTCCAAGTGTATTTTAGATATGAGACCCTTGTCTGTTGTATGGCTAGTGAAGATCTTCTCCCAATTTGTGGGCTTTCTATGGATCTTGCTAGCTATGTCCTATGCCATGCAGAAGCTCTGCAACTTCATGAAAATCCATTTGTCCAACTTTTCTTTGATTTGTTGTGTTTCCGGGTCTCTATTCAGAAAATTTCAGCCTGAGCCAAGTAAACCTAGCGTTTCTCCTATTCCATCCTGTAATATTTTCAGAGTGTCTGCTTTGACTCCGAGGTCTGATCCATTTGGAGTTGATTCTGGTTCAGGGTCATATATAAGGATCAGCACCATTTACTAAAGAGGCTGTCTTTGTTCCATTCTATTTTTTTACCTCCCTTATCGAAGACTAGATGGCTATAGGTGTGAAGCTTCATTTCTGGGTTTTCAATTATATCCCACTGTTCCTGAGGTCTGTTCTTGTGCCAGTACCAAGCTGTTTTGATTACTATGGCTTTATAGTAGAGTTTGAAATTTGGGATTGATATTCTTCCAGCAATGTTCTTTCCGTTGAGGAGCCTTGTTGCTATTCGGAGTCTTTTATTGTTCCATATGAATTTTTGGATTGCCTCTTCTATTTCCTTGAAGAATGAGGTTGGAATTTTGATAGGTGTCACACTGAATTTGTAGATAGCCTGGAGAAGTATTAACATTTTCCCAATGTTAATCTTTCTAATCCAGGAGCATGGGAGTTTTTCCCATTTTCAAAGTTCTGTTTTGATTTCCTTTTTCAAGTTTTTAAAGTTTTCATCATAGAGATCCTTCACTTCTTTGGTTAAGTTAATTCCTAGGTATTTTATTTTTTGTGGGGCTATTACTAGTGGATTTGCTTTCCTAATTTCAGCGTCACTTTTCTCATTTTTGGCATACAGAAAAGACATTGATTTTGGGTGGTTAATTTTATACCCTGCTACTTTGCCAAAGTTTTGAATCAGCTTGAGTAATTTTGGAGTGGAGTCTATGGCATTCTGGCATTCTTTATATACAAGATCATGTCATCTGCAAAGAGGGAGAGTTTTATTTCTTCTTTCCCTTTTTGGATCCCCTTTATTTTTGCATCTTGTCTTATTGCTATAGCTAGGCATTCTAATACTAGATTGAAGAGAAGTGGATAGAATGGACATCTTTGTCTTATTCCTGAGTTAAGAGGAAATGGCTTTATTTTTTCACCATTAATTATAATGCTGGCTATAGGTTTGTTATATACAGCCTTTATTGTACTGAGGAATGTTCCATGGATTCCTAATTTTTCCAAAATCTTCATCATAAAGGGGTGTTGGATCTTGTCGAATGCTTTCTCTGCATCTATTGAGATAACCATGTGGTTCTTATCTTTGCTCTTGTTGATGTGAAGAATAATATTAATTGATTTGTGTATATTGAACCAGTTTTGCATCCCTGAAATGATTCCTGTTTGACTATGCTGTATGATTTTTTGGATGAATTGTTGACGTCGATTGGCCAAAATTTTGTTGAGAAGTTTTGCATCAATGTTCATCAAAGAAATGGGTCTATAGTTCTCTTTCTTTGATGAGTCCCTGCCTGGTTTTGGGATGAGGGTTATGATGGCTTCATAGAATGTGTTTGGTAATGAGCTTTCTCTTTCAATTTCATGGAAGAGTTGGAGGAGTGTTGGTGTGAGCTCTGCTTTGAAGGCCTTGTAGAATTCTGCTATAAAACCATCTGGCCCTGGAATTTTCTTAGATGGGAGGTCTCTTATTGCTGTTTCAATTTCAGTGCTTAATATGGGCTTGTTAAAATTGTTTAACTCCTCTTGGTTTTGTTTTGGCATGTCAATATTTTCTAGGAAAAGGTCCATTTGTGTCAAGTTCTCAAACTTATAAGCATAAAGTTTTGAGGTTGTTTCTGAGGTGATGTTTCCATTCTCATCTCTGAGTTTATTTATTTGGGTGTGTTCTCTTCTTTTTCTGATAAGACTTGCTAAGGGCCTGTCAATTTTGTTATTTTTTTCGAAGAACCAACTCTTCATTTTGTTGATTGTTTCTATAGTTATTTTGGATTCTAATTCATTTAATTCTGATTTAATTTTAATTATTGCTTTCCATCTACTGCATTGAGGTTTATCTTGCTGCTCTTTTCAAGGAGGTTCAGATGTCTCATTAAATTTTTGGATTCAGATCTCTCCAATTTGTTGATGTAGGAGCTCAGAGCTATAATCTTGACTCTGAATACTGCCTTTGCTGCGTCGCAGAGGAGCTGGTAATTTGTGTGCTCATTTTTGTGGAATAGCATGAACATTTGAATTTCCTTTCTAATCTCTTCCAAGACCCACTTGTGAATCAGCAGTGTGTTGTTCAGCCTCCATGTGTTACTTGACTTTCTTTGGTGGCTTTTGATGTTGAGTTCTAATTTTATTCCCTTGTGGTGAGAGAGAATGCAAGGTATAAATTCAATGTTTCTGAATTTGGACAAGTTTGCTTTGTGGCCTAAAATGTGGTCTATTTTAAAAAATGTTCCATGTGCTGCTCAGAAAAATGTAAATTCTGATGTTGCTGGGTGAAATATTCGGTTCATACCATTCCTATTTTTACCTTTGAGTGTTCTCAGCTTGCTCATGCCATTCCTGCCTTTCTCTTTGAGTATTCTCAAGCTGCTTATGCAAATCCTTTATCATTATTTGAGTAGCTTCCTGACACTTATGATATTCCTGTATAAACCTTTGGATTGCCTCTGCTCTCTCATACAGAGTCCTTTGTAGGTTTTCAATCTTTTCCTTCATTGGCATTTTGTTTGCCTCCATTGAACTGTTGTTTGCCTCCTCTCTCTCCTTATCATGCTCCTACAGAGTCCTTTGTATGTTTTCAATATTTTTATTTATCATGTTTGCCAGCAGTGTTTGTAGAGCTATTTGTGAACTCTCCTCTGGATTATTTATGATCTGTTCTGTCCCCTGATTATCATGATTGGAAGTTGAGATACCGAACTTGCCATTTTTTTTGTATTTTTCCGTCTTACTCTGCCCGTTTGGGATGAAAATAACAGCAGTTTTGTGCTAGAAAATTACTTAAGGCAAGCATCAACCAAAGTCTGTATTTGCACAGTCAATAGTCTACAGATACAATCTAGTTCAACAGATACATCTATTCAACATCAAACAAGGATATATTAATGGGCTACAAACCGCAAAGAAGTATTTGGTAAACCAGAAATTATTAGGTTTAGGGAGAGATGAAAGATGTGGGTAAAATATAGGAATAAAGTGATATGGGAAGGCACAGGGAGAGTTAACTTAAGTAAGTTTTAATCTCAAAGTAGTCAATAGGTTGGATAGGATGAAAGTAGAGAGAGACAAAAAAAGAAGAGAAAGGGAAAAGGAAGAGACCAGAAAATATAGCAAAGTAAAAATTGACATATTATGCAGAAACGGGAAAAATATATTCATAGAAGAACGTGGATATAATGATAGAAGGGGAGGGATATAAAGGAGATGTGAAAAACTTAAAATAAAAATACTTAAAATATTATATAGGTAGAAAAAGGTAGTACTGCTCTTAAGGAATTTAAGTCTAAGAGGTTTTGAATTGAATAATGAATTTGTGGATTAAGTGTGTACACAGTGGGGGATAAGGTCTAATAATCGACTACGGGTTTATCTGAGGATGTGCAGTACAACAACTAAGTCACATAAAGAAGAAAGAAAGAGAAGAAAAGATGAAAAGGACAAGAAAGAAAGAAAAAAAGATCAGAAGTTCAGTAGAGCTAAACAAAAAACAAAAAAATATTAAAAAAGAAAAAAAAAGAAAGAAAAATGCACACACACATATACCCCTAAAATAAAAATTATGAGGAAAAAGTTACTAGAAAACAATTTTTTTCCAAAAAAGGTAAAAATTAAAAATTAAAAAAAAGTTTTAGAAAAAATTTTTTTATAAAAGGTACAAAAAAAAAGAAAAAACTTCTTTGATTTTTTTGGGAGGGGTGGGAAAAATCTGCATCTCCCTGTATCTCCATAACCAGCCTCTTGTTGGAGTCTCTGGTCTGCTTGTGGTGTTTGATTTTACTGTGGCTTGGTTGGTTTCTTAAGTCAGTTTGTTTGAACAGGCAGAAAAATGCTCTGTTTTACCAAGGATTTTGTGATCTTCCTCCCAGGTTAGTTCAATGGGAGGGAGATCTGTTTGAGTATCACAAAAGAGGGAGATGACGTTTTCCTCCAGTTTGGAGATGTGTTGATGAGGCTAGGTTTTGGATATGGTTGAGGCCTTTCAGCAAA
>NW_024871784.1:0-54139 GCF_019054845.1 Dipodomys spectabilis | reverse complement strand
AGTCCTGAAGTGAACTTCCTTCAAAAAAGTTTGAGAATCTTACATAGGTAGGGACCAGAGATAGTAAGAGAGTCAGTAAATCATTATTATAGGGATCGCATCCATAGAGGAATGAATCAGAGACCCCACAAGTGCATCTGAAAATATTCATATCCTGTGTCAAATGTTAGAACATCTTTGAAAATAGTAGATAAGCAGTCTGAACAGTCACTATGGTGTATAATATCCCTGGAGAAGTTCAGAAGTTGTAGTCTGTATCTAGATTAAGTAAACCAAGCAACTATGGCAGGGCAATGTGATACAAGCCTAGAATTCTAGCACTGAGATTAAGACAGACAGGAGATTAGAGAGTGGAATTACATAGTGATACCTTCCCTGGACCAGGTAGGATAATTTTGTCTTAACAAAACAAAACAAACAGGAAAGGAATACATAGTTGGAAGTTTGGTCTAATTTTGTCATTATGTTTTGAGAAGTCAAATTTTCTGTTGAAATGCAACTCATACTTAATCCTCACTTGTGTTTTAAATTCTCTCTTCATTACA
This sequence comes from Dipodomys spectabilis, assembly GCF_019054845.1. Taxonomy (NCBI): domain Eukaryota; kingdom Metazoa; phylum Chordata; class Mammalia; order Rodentia; family Heteromyidae; genus Dipodomys; species Dipodomys spectabilis. Next base: position 53,594 of record NW_024871784.1, on the reverse strand, counting down.
GAACATTCCTAGATGCAAAATGACTCATGATTCCCATCCAAAATTTGAAAAAGTAAGTAATCATTATTCTGATGTATCCCAAAGAAATGATGAACGATTACAAAAACTTAAGCCTGGAAAATTAACAAAGTTCGTCTAATGTAGGATTTTGAAGATCTTGCTAAATTAGAATTTAGACATAAAATAAATATTTTGATTTTGTTTTTAATTTCATACTCTATCAGATGCTAAAATTTCTTTTTAAGTAGAGGGTTTAATTGACAAATTCACAAATGATTTTGCATTCTATTTGCCTAGAATATTCTTTCAAGAGAGTTATATAATTAGAACTTATTTAATAGATAATTCCAATAACTAATGTATAAAATGATCATGTGAATGTTGTAGACAGAGTTGCCAAAAATTGATCATATTAATTTATAAATTGAGAATAAGAGCAATTTTTGGAGTCTTTGTTATAACATGGTATGAAGAGAATAATCGTGTGATATCTATTGTCTTCTACCTGTATTTAACCCAGGAAGCAATTTCCTTAATTATTTGCCACCGTATACAATGAGAAAAATGTTAGTTTTGGGGTTTCTTTTTATTTTTGTTTTATTGGTTTGTCCTAGGGCTTGAACTCTGGGCCTGGACACTGTGTCTGAGCCTGTTTATGCTCAAGGCTCATGCTCTACCACTTCAACCTCAATGCCACTTGTGTCTGACTTTTGTTGATAAGTTTATCAGATAAGAATCTAGGAATCTTCCTGCCTGGGTGGGCTTTGAACTGTAATCTTCTGACCTTAGCATCCAGAATTTATATGATAGTTAAAAAATATAAATATAAATAATATTTGCAAGTGTTCTGATCTCAAGAATACCAGTGGGGGGGAAATGATGCAACCCAGATTATTGTGGTGTTCTTTCCAAAACATATGTGGCATCACATTAGCAGAGTTGTATTTTTTTCACAATAGAGATAAGCTATTCATGATGTGAATTAAGGGGAGTTTGAGGTGCACCCTAAAAGTTCTAAACTGTTGGGCTAGGATGACTCTATGTCATAAATATTGGGATTGGTGGTCATAAAAATAATAGCTTACTGTGATAAACAATTGCTTACTCTTGAAGAATTATTACCTATGCTACATAGTTTTATCCTCAACAAGAATGTGGTTATTTTTCTGTTGACTCTCAATCTGTAACACCCCATTGAAAAATGCATCTATTGCAGAATTACATAACATGCAAGCCGGTACTGTTTTGAATCTCTCAGGTATGGAGTTTTCTGAATTTGAAAATGAGTAGTTATTAGTCATTGGAATGTTGAAGAACACATATATTCTGTCTTCTTAACAACTTATTTACTTTTAAAAGTTATAGGTTTCCATAGAATTAAACTGTTTTCGCTTTTAGTATGAGAAAGTACTATATTTATTCTTTTTTCAAAATATTAGTAAGTATATTGTGAAAATATTTTCTATTCGGATAGCATTCAAGTTGATGGTCCTCTGATTAAAAAGGAGGTAATTAATTCAAATTAGACGCCAAACAGTATTGATTTTTAAAAAGTTACTACATAAAGAATAATATTTACTATACGAATACAGTGAAATTTTATTTCATGCAGCTTATTTTTAAAATTTAATTTTATTGTCAAAGTGATGTACAGTGGGGTTACAGCAATTTTAAGGTAATGAATACATAAGTTTTCAAACTTGTTACCCTCTCCCTCATTTTCTTCAGTTTTCCTTCATCCCAATACTCCTCACAAGTTGTAATGTATATTTACAACACATTGTCTTGTGAGTATTGCTATTGCATTGGTTTGCCTTTGTCCTTTGTCTCACCATTTTGTTGTTCCTCTTCCCTTCTCTAATTAAGGTAAATATATACACAATGCACAGGCTACCAAAATCAAATACAGCAGGGAATAAAGCATAGGGGAAAACCCCCAAAGAAAACAGAAATCACATAGTACATTAAAAACAACAGCGGCAAATAATATTCTCTGTCTCCATATCTTGGAGTTCATTTTGCTCAGAATCAGCTTATATGGTTATATATATGCATAACAAAACCACTGGAAAATAATAGTTTCATTGACACTATATCATGAAAACAACATGTTAGCTGTTTTTGATGGTAAAGGTGGGGTTAGGATTGGTGAATTCGCGGTTCTAATAAAGGAATTTCAAAAGAGTTTTAAAATTATAACAGGTAAATTTTTATTTGTTCAAATTTTTTAACAACTAGCCTTTTATGAAAATTTAAATTTGCCTGGGAAAATAGGCTTTCATGCAAAGTAATCCATGGAGACTTAGTTGAGAGGGAGCAATGTGGGTGAAGATGGCTCATTTTCACACTAAACAAACAAACCTCAGAAACCTTTCTATAAATCCTGTAGGTTCCCTTGAGAATTGTTCTTACCCAGGAAATCTACTCTTACTGTGTGAAACAAGGTTGTAGTGGAATTTAAATTCAAAGTTCTTAAAAAAAAGACATCAAAATTTGTGAATTGACTTTAATTACCAAACAGTAATTCTCTGAAAAAGATAATTTGGGTCCAAATATTTAGGGAGAATGTGCCCTCAACAATGAAAGAAGGTATTGGGTTTACACTTTTCTGTTTGTAGTACTTTCCACAATGTCTTTGCACTTGAAGCACTGAACCACAGAAAAAAATCTGATTGGATACTTGAAACCAATGATTTCACATTTCTCAGTAGCTTACAAAATATAATATCCTTATTAACATGAGATAGTGAAGACTTCACTTATTAAATAAGCCAAAAAGTTTTGGGATCAGAAAAGAATTGAGCAAATTGAAAAGGCAAGAAAAATCATTCTTAGAAGCCCTAGGTAAGCATATTGGCTTCAGGAGTGGAGGGAGGCCAACTTTTTGATATATATTGTCTTAATATTTTTGCTACCTAAAGTGAATTTACAGAGCCTATTAAGCTCACTACAATGCAGAACAGATGGAATGAAGACATGAAAATAAATTCCACATCCAAATAAAAGAGTTTTAAAAGGAAAACCATGAAAATGTAGTGTGGGTAGAGCTGTTCAGATCTGGTTGAGTCAGCTAGAGTAGCAGTTGAAGCACACTTCTTGCTCATAGAGACGTGACCCACAGGCATTTCTGCCTAACTTGCCAGCCATTAGCTGTCCATGCTCCCTACAAGCCCCCGGGGGACCAATCATTGCCTGTCACCAAGCAGTGCCCATCACAAGTGCCTTACATCAACTCCCCACTAAGTAATTGCGTGGGAAGCACTCAGGAGGTTGGGAAAGCTGGGGCTATATAATCCCCCCCCCCCTTGTGCAGAAATAAACAAGACCTGCATAAGCCTGTTCTCCCAACAAGTGTTCCTTGTGTGATTCATTCATGCTTACCTCTTGCCGGAGATCTAGCCCTACAAATGGCACCCAATGAGTGGCTCGATTGCTTTCGGCAGATGGATGGTCTAGGGTCTAGTGCAAAATTAGTGCCCCCATGGGCAACCTTCCCCCCGCAGCAGGAGAGCCTCAATCACAAGCACTTGTTGCCCTGCTCCGGAGTAGGCAGATAAAAGTATTACAAAAGGAAGCTAGATTAATATGGGAAATAGTGAATGAATTGTGTCCCTGTATTGACCCCGGACCATTTGGGATCCAGACAGGTGGACTTATGTCCTTCAGGCAGTTCATAAAAAGGAAGTCCGTGATGGCTCTGAGCTGCCCCTAATCTTTTACCCCATTGTCATAGCTATACAAGCCTGTCTATCAGGGAAAGAAGAAGGGGAAACTCTGCAAGCGCTTAACACCTCGCTGCAAGAAGAAACAGAACAAAAGGAAAATAGCGAAGCTGCTCTAGCACACCCATCTTCTTGTGACACAGCAAACAATTCCAGCAAGAACACAGATATCCAACAACTTACACTATCATGTGACCCCGTGAGCCAGCCAGCTATGCTTGTAAAACCGCCTCCCCCACACTATCAGTCCCAGGAAGCCTGCTCAATCACTTCTTTTGGCTGTTTAGGCCAGCCTTGGAACTCCCTTCAGAAAATTTTGTATCCTCGGGCAGAGATATCCAACTTTGCCCAAGAACAAAAACTTGTTGTTCCCCCTGTAATACAACAGTGTTCACAGGCCCCACATCTACCATGGCAACGACAACCAAGCCTATAAATGAACCCCAGTTCATGTTCTCTGTAAACGTCCACCGAACCTCTGCACGACCAAACCAATGGTACCTACCCCCGTGACCCAAAAATACCGGGCCGCTTTCAAGGAAGATGGGTTACACTCCCCGAATGCTCAACAGATGCTCGAAACCCTTAGCATTGATCTTAACTGCCCCCATGATTGGAAGAGCTTAATGATCTGTAGTCAACAACAAAGTTTAAAAATGGCTTAGAACGTATTCCTAAGTAGGAGTTTTATAAATGGCTTTGCACTGTGGTTTGTGGTTATTTTATTTTACATGGGATAATATTTTCTACTACCTATAAGTTTTGGAAAAAGAAGAAAATTCAAATTTACTACCGTAGAGGAATATGATAGAAATAGAAGACAGATTGTATGTTTGTCAAATCTCTGATGAGTACCCATATTCAAGACTTAAAGTCATATTTCTTACTATGTTAGACAGATAGGGAAAACATAAAAAACCATATGATAAGGCAACTATTTGTGACTTTTTAAATGTACTTATTATGTGATGAAATTTACTTTATTAGTTAAAGTTTTGGTTTGAAATATGGGAGGCTGATCTATTTAACAGATTTTTGAAGTCACCTACTGAAAAAATAAATGGTGGGTGGTATAATTTCTACACTTTAATGAATGGATAAACCTGTTTGACATTAGTGCTGGGTAAATAAATCAACTCTATTGTAACTTGCTCCCTACACTTCAAAAACTATTTATGTCACTAAATATCATCTACTTGTAAAGTGTTATTTGGCAAATGTGATTTTTAAAAGTTTATTTGAAAAGGAATATACTTTCAGGAGATTAAATGTAGGTTATCATTTGTTTGACAATGACAACATTTTTATACTACAGAACCAACTTTTACTGAAGTACCAGTGTTTTGAAGCACTAAGGATGCTCTCAATTAATGTTTTTCTGAATTATATTTGACCTCTATGTCAAGTATTCCTAGCATTGGTAGACCAATTATGGATCTATCGTTCCAGGAACTATTTTTTGGCCTGATGATGCTGGACTGAAATCATTCATTAATCCTTAGGAGAGGAGTATTACAAATGATCTTGTGACATTTGTGGTCTTGTTCAAACATATATGATGGTCATCTGAAAATTGAAAGTTTGAATTACTGTACTTTCACATTTTGTGATTTCATCTTGCATTTTAACTTGCCTTGCATTTCCCAATTGATTACTGCTAATTCCTGCATTTCAAGGAATTGGGGCCCTGAAATATGGGAAATGAGTAATTGAGATGGGTCTTCAATTACTTTCTGTTGGCATGTTGCATGGGCCTAGGTGAGAACTCTTGCCTTAGTTATCTGATGATGCAGATATCTGGGACCTGGGATCCTAGGACTGGTGGATCCTGTAGAAGAATAATAGCTTTTAGACATCATATAAGCAAAATTTGAGTATAATCAGTAGGAATGCTTCAGAAACATGGAGAAAAACAGTTTGGGACCAGCGAGTTAAAACAATAAACAGAGCAGCAGACTAACAATCCCTTATAGATTAGAAGAAAACAACATTTTTTTTTTTTTTACCATGTGAATTCAAAAGACCAAGAACATTTAGAAGGTATCACAAGTTTATACCGAAAACATTGCAGTGATACTTTTTATATTCTAATATATATTCTTATCCTGATTATTTATATTCCAATCTATTTATTGGAATAAATATCAATTAATTTTACAAATTATCAATTAATTCTAATAAGATTCACTGTGTGAAATATAAAATCAGCACATATAAATATAAAATATATAATAATATATAATATTAGAAAATGTTTTGCATTTTTCTGTTGTAGTAAGGGTAACAAAGGCAACTGTTTTATTTATTTTTTTTTTCTTTTTGCTTATGTGGTGCTGAGGAATCAAACCCAGGTCCTCAGGCATGCAAGGCAAGTGCTCTACCACTGAGCCACCAGAGGCAACGGTTTTAAAGTATTATTCCATTACCTCTACCTCAGTGTTTGGTAGAATTAGAGCTAAATCTTTACCATTCGGAGATATAAAGCCTAGAGGCAAGAGGAAACACTGTGATTATGACATTACCAATTTAAGGCCTAATAATGAGGAGAAACATATGGACTTCTCCTGGAGCTATGGAATATATTTTGTGATAGAAAATTAGTGGTGTAAGTTCCTTCCTGGTTGGATGGTAGACGGGCCAAGACATTAGGTAATCATACATATGAACAATTTTTCACCTTCTTGGCTTTAGCTTCTTTTGAAATGTTAGGGTGTAATAAACAATTATATTTTGAAAAAATACCTTCTAATCTGAACAGTTCTGTCTGAACTGTTCGTCTCTCTATTATCCCTTGTAACAGATTAGTTTTGCTCCAATAAGACAATCTATGCTGTCAGGGTAAGATTTTGGTTGGTCTGTTCCTACATGGAGCAAGGGTAAAGGGTCAGGGAGACATTTGTGCCAGTAAGACCTCATTTGGGAAATTTTAAGCTGCAGAAGTTTAGAAGTAGCTCTAAAGCAAGGCTTACTTTGAATCCATTAGCTCCACAAAGCTAAATCAGTTAATAAATAAGTACTTGAAAATCCATCATCTTTGGCCCTAGCTATAAAGGCTTCAAAGTATGATCCAATTTCAAATGAAAAAAATTGCAAATATGAGCAATCGAACAAACAATATAAGTTTTTTCCACCATACACAGAATTTTACAGAAATAAGATGAATAGCAATTTTGGGAACAATAAGGTTTCCTTGTTACAAATAGGCAACCAAAGATATATACCTGTCTTAAGATTGCATCATTAGCTACTTAAATTTACAGGATACTACATGCTTCAGCAGCACGTCTACCCGAATCACAATACAGAGATTTACATGTACAAGGATGATATGAAAATTTGTGAAGTATTGCATATTTTTCATTCTTGAGATGCAAGAAATGAAAAACAATTATTAAAAAGTTGATTACAAATATACAAGTATAAGAATACATGTAATTCATAGAAATAAAAGTTAGTTTGACATCATTCAATCTTCACCTTTTTAGAAAGGCCTTTACATAGCATAACCTTTATAAAAATTTTGAAATAAGATAACATTGTCATTTTATCCTAAAGAAATAAAATTCTATAAGGACCTAAGAATTAAAGGAATCTTAAACTGTTTCTATATGGAATGCAATCTGAAAGGACACATTTATTAATGAAACTATATATTATAAAACAATGTCGAATTCAAAGTATTATATCTAGGAGAGAATGAAATAGATTATGGACATTATACAAACACAGTACTAAATATTTTTAAATATACTCTTTTCAGACAAGCACCAGAAATATCTTTAGTTTCTGTACTACTCATTTCAACAGATAAGTTAAAATTATTTCTGATTAAAAAATCACAAACTCTATAGAAATCATTAAAGATGTATACAAACAACTCGAATATATTTTGACATCAAAGTCAGGCAATTCACTTGGAAGAATACCATCGAATCCATGAATTTTTAAAGTAAGATATTGCTGTTGCTTTGTATTGTGAAAATATTTTGTATGGACACATAGGATGGACTGGCAATTTTGAAATTTAAGAAACTTAACCAAACCATTAGGACTTAGGAGAACAATTTGTACTTATCCTTTTGGCAATATCAAATGCAGTTTCTTCAAAGTTGTGCTTCAGACCTGGTTTGATATAATGGTTCACCAGAAGGAGATCCAGCATATCTTTGCTATATCTATTCCCAGCAGCAAGATGCAAGGGGGTCAAGAGGCCTTTAGTTTGGGCATTGGTATCTGTATCATGATGAAATAAAAAGCCACTCTGGTATTATTCCATGTATAAGTACTGTGCAGGGGTGTCCAGCCATTCAGTTATTACATGAATATCTGCCTTGAGCCATCAAGTCATAGACAATGTCTAAGTGTCCACTGTAGGCCTCTCGATGAAGAGGGGTATATTCATCGTCATCCCTAGTATTCACATGAGTGGCTTTTTAGGAAAGTCGTCTCTGCGCTGTAGTAAGGTGATTATTTTCAGCAGAACAAAGAAGAAATTTTCTTGATCCTATTCCATTTTTTTCTTGCAATTGATACCATTTCTCATTTTTTCATCTTGTTCCTCAACTTCATCAGAATTGCCTAACCAGAGACTTTGAGTGCCAGTGATAATGAGCTGTCCATGTATTTCCCCAATAGTTCACATTGGATGAAATGCTCAGAAAAATCCGGTGAAATTTCTGCATCTGTTTTTTTTCCACTAGTATTTATTTTCTCTTATTTTCATTTTTACTATTCTAAATTATTCGAACTGGAGAGTAGGGAATTGCTAGAGAGCAGAGGAAAGATTTTCCTCCGTATTCAAAGGTACAGACTGAAAATGAGGACCAGTGATGTCTTCATGTGCAGCTTATTCTAGGAATGAGAAAATAGGAAATAATGACTTCTATGTAAATGAATTGGGAATGGCAGAGCAGAATGCGAAATGATGCAACCAAAAATATAAAAGAAAAATAAATTAGGATAATTAAGGAGCAATCATATTACCTATGAGAACCATGAAAGGGAGAGAAGAAGAGAGAGACAGATGTGCAATGACCTAGCTAGCCAAAAATCCATCCCTCTGGTCAAATTATAGAGCAAATAATTTTATTTTTTAAAATAGATGGAAATAGAATTTAAGGTCAGATGCCTCCATTGTTTTTAATTATATTTTTATTATCTTAAATACTTGTATAAGGGAATTTCCCTTCAACAAATCAAGTTTTTTAAGTATAACGGATATTTATATAACTTTTCCACACCCTTCCAAACCTCACCCCACTTTAATTTTTTCTAGTTTCATACTATCTGCATTGAATATTATACCTTCACTCTCTTCCTCCATAACTTTCTTTATTCCTTCCTTTTGACTTCCCCTCACATCTTCCAAGTGATAGTTTCCTGGTATTCATTTTGTTGGAGTAAAGTTCAATTTCATAAGAAATTACACCTTTGAAATACTCCTCTGCAAATAGCATGGTTTGGTTAATATTTTTGTGTAAACTTGTATAAATTTCTAGCTTCCAAATATGAGACAGAAGATGGGTCCTTTGTGTGTCTGGCTCTGACTTAGTTCACTTAATATATTTTTAGATCTATCCATTTCGTTGCAAATAATGTAACAGTCTTCAAAATGGATGGATGCAATCCAATTGTGTATATGTGCCACACTTTCTCCAACCATCACTCCGCCAAAGAGTATCTGGGCTGTTTCCGTAACTTGGCTACAGTGAATAGTGCAGCAGTGAACATGGTTGTGAAAGTGATTTTACTGTAACCTTTTGGATGAATTCATCACTAACTTTATGGGAGCAATCCTCTAGCCAGTTTTCCAGAATAAGAATATCCCTCCTTTCATCTTCATCACAATGTATTTCAAGTCCTCAAAAACACACTTCCCCCTACAAGTCTCAATAAGCTAATACCACACTGTGCCCATATTCTTTCAATACATTTTTTTCATAATTATACATATAATTTAGTGAGAACCTTCTATATACTTTCCTAATGTGGGAATGAGGGACATGACAGAGTAAAAGTAAAGAATATGCAATTTAATTAGCTATTATCATATTTAAAATAATTTTAAGCATAATATTATTTTAATCTTTATTTGATTACTTCATCTAACCCCAAAATTATAACAGGTGAGTTAAAAACAAAGGCAACAAGTGTGGTTTGATTTTCACGCTCATTTGTGAGGTTGCGCAACATGGGCAGATAGATGGATTGGAATTAATAGCTCTTTACTATTTTGTTAATGTACAGATGGTTTTCCCAAACTGATTCTCGCAATTTGTATTCTATTCAACAACAATTAACATGTGATAATTTCCTTTGTTTTGCTCCTTATTAACTTTTGTTTCCATTTTATTTTATAATGGATGCTTTCATAAATCTACTGTAGATACAAAAATATGTTAAAATATTTCTATCCGTATGCATTGATATATACATACACACATATATTACACAGGTTATAATTATAATGTATAACTTCAGTAACTGTACAATTTACTAAATTATTAAAACTATCGACGCCTCATTCCTGGCATCCTGGTTAGTCGTGAGGCTGGGATCTGATGATCATGGTTTGAAGCCATCCTGGGCAAGAATGACCAGGAGCCTCTTATCACCAAACAACCAACAGAAAATCAGAATTGGAACTTTGGCTCAAAGTAGTAGCCTTGAGAAAATAATCTCAGGGACATCAACTAGGCTCTTAGTTCAAGAAGTACAATCTACCCAAATGAAATCTATTTAATTTACACCTATGTAAGTAAAGTATTTCCATCACCCAAATGCACAACCATGTTCATTTGAAAGGTAACTCTTTTTTGTCTGAAGTACCATAAAACATTTTCACTTAAGTTGAAAGAATTGCCCCATGGGTTCATTCTATCTCTCTCATGCATTTTTCCACTCAAATACTCAAATCTTACAATTATTCCAATTATTTAAAATCATCGCTTTTTACTTTAATACCCAAATATTAGAGTTTGATTTGAGTGTCTTGTGCCCCCTAAATGGGTGTTCTTACCACGTTGTGATGTCCCCAGCCATAAATTATCCTGATTATTTTTCAGATACTTGTGTATGACCTTGGGCTCAGTCCACGTTATGTTATTCTTCCTGGAATTTAGAATAACAGGTGCATGGCATTGTGTACAGATCCTTGTCCAGTCTGGGCTTTAACCACTATCTTCACAAGAGTAGACTCTCATGTAGTCAGGATTTTCATAAGCTTGTCTAGCTGATGTTTTTTTTTTTTTAGGTCTTTGCATTTCCTGCAGATTCTTGAGTACTGAATTAATTTGTTTTCTTTCATTTGAATGTATATGTTGAGTTGTTCCTCACTTTTCCTTTTGTTTCTTTCAATCAAGTTCTTATCGAAAGTGCTGAGAAACCAATTCTTCTTTTTCACAATAGTCTAGGTGAATATGATTTATTCCAAAGAAATTTCAGTAATATTTAAACACCTTCATATCTATGGATGGTATATAAATGATAAGTGCTGCGAAGGGTCTTTTATTTTCACGGCAATCTTTGTCATACACAGACAGATCATGAAATATATGAAGATAATAAAACTACAGATGCAAGCAAAGAGAAGAAAAACCTATTATTAATTGTTTGAAAGAGGCTTCCCTTCTAGTGAAAGGAATACGTTGCTTGATGCAGGATTTCACAAAATTATATTGCTAGGAGGAAGTGAAAAATCATCTAATTCTACAGAATTGAGGAGAAGAATCAAACTCCTTAATAGTTTATATTTGGGTCAAATAAAAGCATGCTTCCAAAAAGAGAGTTAACTTTAGAGAAACATGATGAGTTGTATGTAAATAGGTGCTTAGCTGATTTTGTTAATTTGTAAACTCATACAGGAAATAGAGTACAGCAAGGTAAAAAAAGATCTTCGCATTTCAATACTTATGTGTGTGTGTGTACACATGCACGTGTATACACGCACGTGCATGTGCAAGTGCTCATTCATTCATCATCCCTAAACTTCTGTGACCGAGGATAGTGGTTTACCACTTGAACCATCGTTCCACTCCTGTTTTTTTGGAGATAATCGGGTGTATTTTCATGATTGGGCTGGCTTTGAACAGTGGTCTTCATATCTCAGCCTCCAGAGTAGCTAGCTAAGCTTATTCAGCCTCCAAGTAGCTAGTTAAAATTGGGCCTGACTATGCTTCACTGCTCTTTTATTCTTGTCCTGAGGTGGTCACATGCCTAAGTCATATATATGTCTAGTTGCTTTAAGAAATACTCTTACTGCTTGGCACCAGGGTCTCCTATCTGAACTCTTAACTACTGAGGAGGCTTGAAAACAGAACCCAGGCCAAAAGTTTAGTGGACTTCCTTCTCAATCTATAGCTGGGTGCATTGGATCATTTCCACCATCCTGCACTATCTACAGGTTCAGACTGGAAGAACTACAGAATCCAAGCCTGCCAAAGTAGGAAGCTAGACAAGTTGGTGTGCAACTCTTATGCCATTGATAATGGGAAGGATAAAATGACACATCAGGTGCATATTCTTGTGGAAAGGGATCCCTTATCCAAAAATTAACCACTGATATGACACCAGTCTAACAAAAACAATACCCCAAGTTGAACACAATTTCCCACAACCAAAATAAGTATATACTTTAACATCCAAAAACTTAGTACAATCTGCTCTTTGCTCTAATATCAGCTTCATCTAATTATCATATGATGTGACAGAATAGTTTCTTCATTAAACTTATTATATATTTAAAAAGACCTAGAAAATTCTTTCTCACTTATTAAGTGCAAACGAATGGCAAATTGTCTCATTTCTTACATATTTGACTACCACTATAAATTCATCTTATGATTATTATTAATAGTAATATATTCTGATTTATTACTTTACTTTTTAACAGTTTTTAAATTTTGGCTTCTCTGCTGAAATTGAAGTATTTAAATAGTATCATCAAATTATATTACTTGGGTACTTAGGGCAGTTTTTTAAAAAGTTTTTAACCAATGGTTTCTAGTAATTCTGTTTCTTTAGGGGGGGCTTCCGGTCGTTGAATCAGAACTCTAGGTCTGGGCGCGGTTCCTCAAGGCTAGTTCAAAACTAGCATTGGACCACTTGAGCCACAGTGCCACTTCCGGCTTTTTTTTCTGTTTATTGATGCTGAGGAATCGAACCCAGGGCCTCTAGCATGCAAAGCAAGCGCTCTACCACTGAGACACCTTCCTAGATATCTACGAATTATTAATTGGGATATTATTTAGTTTATTTTTAATTTCAATATAATTTTATTGTAAAGGTAATGTACAAAGGGGATACAGTTACATAAATAAGGTAATGAGTACATTTATTATGGAATGAACATTGTTATCTCTTCCATTGATTTTTTTGAACACTCAAAAAAAACTACTGATGCTTTTCCTGTCGCTATTGACCAATCGGTACTTTTCTTTCTTTGTTCATACATTTTTTTAATAAAATTTATTTACATAGGGCTTACAGTTACTTAAGTCAACTAAAGAGTACACTTCATTTTATTTTCTAAATTTCAAATTTTGAACTTAATTATTTTCTTTTGTTTCTTTAATGTAATTCTTTTTTCAGAGTTGTAGGATAAGTTAATTTAGTTTTGCATAATTTTAACACATGTAAAATATTCAGACACATATTTTGCTTTCACAATAGTTAACATGTGAATACGTAAAAATTATTTTCTTAAATTTTATGTAATTGGTGAATTTAAATAAATTTATTTGCTTATAGTTCTAAACATATTTGTCCATGTAACAAATATTGCATTTTCAAGAAGCACATACTTTATTTAAAAAGGTTTCATTACATTGTCACTTTTTGGAAATATTTGTACTTGAATTAAAAAAAAACTGTTTGAGCTGGGCATAGTGATTTGTGGTTTCCATTTTCTAACTATGGTGGGAAGTGTAAATAGGGTTTGTAATTCGGGAGAGACTGAGAAACTATGAGACTTTATCATAAAATTTCCAGAGTGAAATGATTAGAGATATAGCCATCCCTAGAAAGATATAGAGCACCTGGATATCATAGTCTAAATCTTGAGTTAAGGCACAGTAACATCAATCTTTTGTCAAAATAAAAGAATACATGTTTCAAAATGTTTATTACTTAAAAATTATTTGCAAATTTCTCATGTCTTTTATTTCTTAATTTTCAATTTACTTAATCTATAATATTTTGACTATTTTATTTTAACTAAACTTTTAAATAGCATGAGCAATATTATGATTTCATATGTTAAAATACTTTTACTGTTTGTGATAATTTCCTCTGTTTTATTCCAAATGTGTGTATGTGGTGTGTGTATGTGTGTTTATGTGGGTTTCTTGTGTGTGTGCTTTGTGTGTACTTTCTAATGCTTGGGAGATCTCACAATTTCTTCACATATGTTAGGCCAATGTTTTACCACTGAACTATACTGTCTAGTTATTATACAAATTGTGTTTTAAGTTGTGACTTTCAAATTTTCATTCCTAGTAGGCTTTTTCAAAATTATATATGATAAAATGTGATCCATCTTCTATCCACGTTAGCAATTGTTATTGTTATTCTTTCTCATTTCTTTGGAAATTAATTGTATGGCTATTACAACTTTTTTACATTGTAACAGCTCTATACAATGCTTTATTTTCTATTTTATTTTTTCTATGTTATCTGACTTTCAGTCCAAACTATCAGGTGGATTAAAAAGAAACTTGATTCAGGACACTTTATTTTTCTCCTTCTCTTCTCTGAAGTCTTTCTGTTTTTTGAAACAATACCAATGACATACAGCTCCTATGTGGTCCACAATTCTTCCCCCCCTCTCTTCTGCAGTACAGCTCAGGTCGTTATCATTCAGCTTTATTATGCGATAATGCTATCTAAATCTTAACTCATTCCTAAATTAATTTTAGTTGCTTTGAGCAATCTCTAAAGACATTTTATATATAATATCGGGGGGTTGTGTTTTCACAAGGTGAAAATTATGAGTGACTATCCAACATCTAGATATCTCTTGAGAATATCGGTCCACCTGCTCAATAATCTCAGATGTAAATTCAAGGAATACAAGTCAGTCAGAACAATCTTGTAAAATGGTGTAGCTTGAGCCTTCATACTAGCTTTGAATTGTATTACCATGTTTAGTGAGATAACATAGTTCTACTATAAGAACAGACACATAGAAGAAGGTAACAGATTTTTCAAAAATAAATTCTTAGTTTTATGGTCCATAGATTTTGAAAAGGATGCTATGACTTTATGAAATAAAAACAGAATCGTAAATGGTTGTATTGGCACTATTGCCTCTCTAGATTTAAAGAATGATCTTAGACTACTACCTCAATCCTTTGTTTGTTTGTTTGTATGTAGGTCATGGGGTTTGAACTCTGGGCTTGGGCACTGTCCACGTGCTCTTGAGCTCAAGGTGAACACTCTACCGCTTGAGCAACAGCAAAACTTCCGGTTTTCTAGTGGTTTATTGGAGATAAGAGTCTCATGGACTTTCCTGGCCAGGCTGGCTTTAAACCACGATCCTCAGATCTCACCCTCCTGAGTAGCTAGGATTGCAGGCGTGAGCCACTGGCACCTGGCCTACTTCAAACCTTATAAAGAATGATTATCAAACTAAATGTGAGATGTAAAACTTATAAAACATAAATGTAAAAATTCATGACATTGAATCAGTAAAGGTTTCTAAAAATTTGACATGGAAAATATTAGTGGCTAAAGAAAAGCAAGAACTGGATTATATCAAGTGATAACCTTTCATAATTCAAAGGACACTATAACAGAAATGAAACCATATCCAACAGATAGAGGGCATATATTTGTTAAGGCTACAATGTTAATGCTACAATGATTCTGAAACAAGTATTTATATAACTTCTAATTGCATATAAATTTTTTCCTGAACAGGATATTTCTTTAAATAACATATGTAATTTAATAGTCAATAGGAGGAACATATGAAATAAGCTCGTATTTAGTGTCTAAGAAATAATAAAAAGAAAACTCACAGAATGACCACAATACAAAAAGAAGACGCAAAATATAGTAATGCATTTGTGGAGAAATTGGTATACTTATCATTGTGATCGATTTGTATAATACTGCAATCATTTTACCAAACAAGTTTTCAAGCCTTCAAAAGGTTAAAGAGAATTGTATAGGATCCAGGCATTACACTTCTATGAATGTATTAAACACTAACAAAAAAAAACTTTTTTGGACAGAGAATGTAGATAATTGACAGTGAACTTGAATAGTATGTGTGAAACCCTGGAAATGATCCGCAAAAACAAATTTTGAAAAGACACGCTATAGAGGATGTATGCTGGGCAAATTAATGTAACTGAATTTTATATCTATTTTAATGTCGGTTCTAAAATTTACAGCATTTCTATTTGAAGAAAATTAGGCTTTGAAAACCTATGTAGTTACAATTCACTTCCAAAGCACTAAAATGTATACAATAAAAGGAGATAATATATTGTAAGTGAATTGCATGTCAGGAAAGAAAAATTGTTAAAACTTCTTCACAAAAAATGCAGAATTGCTAAAAAGATGTTTTTGGTCCTGGCTAAAAATTCTTTGTAAACTACTGCATTTAAAACAAAGATGTGATTTCTGTTTATTTTGAGGGTATTTTGTCTGTTTGAGTTTATACAGAGATAACTCAATCCAAAAGTATATGTGATAACTGGAATACCTAGGAATTATGCATCGCTTCTAAGTAATTTTTTATTATTTTTAATTTTTATTCTGAAAATACTGTACAGAGGGGTTACAATTATATGGGAAGATAATGAGTACATTTCTTATCAAACTTTGTAGCCTCCTCCTTTGTTTCCCCTTCCCATCCCTTCCCATCCTTCCCCGCCCCCCTACCCAATCCTCCCCTCTAACCCCCCCCAATACAAAGTTGTAAAGTACATTTTTCGACATAACGACTTGTACATCTCATTGTTGCAATGGGTCCACCTGTATCCCTATTTTTTTCCCATGGTTTCCCTTATTTGTAATATCTTGTATATGTCTGAGTCAAGCAGAAAAGGTCAGATAAGTTGATGTTAAGGAAATGAACCCTAAGATATGTATTCAGATGCTTTTTTTCTTTCATGCGTTTGTTCTAACACATTTATAAAAATATTTCTTTGTTGCTTTGTATGTCCCTCCCCCACAGTATAACCCCTGCTTTCACTGTATTTGATGCCAGTATAATTTGTGGAGGGGAAGGGGAAAAACTTCTAAGTAATTGAGAAACATTTTTTGGAAGAAACTTTTAGCAAATGACAGAAGACACAAATCTATGCATCTGCATTTTATGAAAGTCATATGTTACTTGCTCAATCCAATTGCTTATCTCTACTTTGCTAGGAAAAAAATATTCTCAAGATAAGAGCCAAAAGCAGTGAAAAGAAAAAAAATACACAATCATCTTGATTTATTTGTGAAAGTA
This sequence comes from Dipodomys spectabilis, assembly GCF_019054845.1. Taxonomy (NCBI): domain Eukaryota; kingdom Metazoa; phylum Chordata; class Mammalia; order Rodentia; family Heteromyidae; genus Dipodomys; species Dipodomys spectabilis. The sequence goes on along the minus strand of NW_024871784.1, from coordinate 36,413 downwards.
ACAAATGAAATAAAAGAATTCCACTTAAGGGACTCCAATATTAGCGTATGTGAAGATGTTCCTGAATGCCAATATCCATTAAATTTTTGGAATTTTAATTTCTACTAACATATGAAAACTAGAGCAAGAAAACAAATATAGACTTAGAGTGAATCAGCTTGAAATCACTTTCTTAATTTTTTTGAAATTACAAAACAATTGATACACCTTTGCTTTGGAAATCATTTAAAAATATTTATCACTTATGATAATTCAAATACCAAGCAAGAGTAATTTTATATAATCATTATAAATATAATTTTATTACTATTGTAAAATAGAATAAAAAAAACAGTCCCAATATATGACCTACCTATCATTATTCTTAACTTCTAATTATTACCTAAATATCTTAAACAATCTAAATTGTCATGTCTTTAACATAGACGTAAATATTCTATACTTTTTTACTTAACATTTTCCAGGGGTATGTATTCATGTTTCTAAGAAATGTTCAGAGCAGTTAAAAGATGATTTTGTGAAATTAATGTGATATATTTTGTTGTTGTGGGTGTTGTATTTAGTGGTTAATTGGAGATAAGAATCTAACAAGTACTTTTCTGTCTGGGCTATTTTCGAAAACAATTCTAAGATCTCAGCACCCAGAATAGCTCTTATTATAAGGGTGAGTTACCAGCACTTGGTTTCAAGAAGTTTTTTTTTTTTTAATTTTAATTATATTTTAAGATGCTTATTTCACTATAATGTATATCATTCTACACATAAATTTAGATATATGTATATATTTCTGAGGACAAATTATCTCTAAAAATGTACTGTTCTACACATAATATTTATATATATAGAGAGAGAAGACATATACATATATATATATATATATATATGTATAAGACAGACTCCCTCTAAAACTTTTATGCTACAATTTTTTACCTTTTTCATTTCAAAGATATACAGTATATTTTTCTAAATGTTTCCTAGAATAAAACAACTAATATTTCAATAGAAATTAGAGTTTATTACTTTCAAGGGAATTTTAGATATATACATGATATTGTAGTAACATTTACAGTATATTACTTGAAAAGGTTCTGACCAAACTCTTAAATATTTTATTGTAGTTAGGGGGAGAGAGGAAGTAAATTCATACTGATTAGGAATTTGCAATGTTTCCAAAAATCTATTCCATAATTTGCTATAACTACATAGTCAAGCTACCTGATATGGTTAAGTTTTTTATTTATTCGTTCAAAATTTCAATATGGATGCATGCATATTGGTAAGACAAAAGACAAATAATAATAAATCATAGACACATATCTGACGTCCAATAATTAGCACTTATGATGCTAATAATAATTTTGATGGAGAGGATGATGACCACAGTGTAGCCTGATAATGATGATGTTGTGATTGAAAAGGAAAAAAAAAAAAACCTTAGACATCCTTGAAACTGGATTTTCCACACTGAATGCATAGTTATAAACAGCGTTGGATTACATTCAATAAGAATATCAGGAGGAGGGCTGGGAAGGTGGCTCAGTGGCAGAGTGCTGGCTTTGCCTACATGAGGTTCTGGGTTTGATTCCTCAGCACCCCATAAGCAGAAAAAGCGCGAAGTGGCACTGTGGCTCAAGTGGTAGAGTGCATTGAGGTGAAGAGCTGGGGGACAGTGCCAGGCCCAGAGTCCAGGCCCCATGACGAACCAAAAAAAAAAAAAAAAACCAGAATAACAAGAGGAGAGTTTGAATGTCAAGAAATGAAAACACATAAACAGGTAGAGACAGTAAAAACCCTCATGTTATTCCAGCAGTCTTTCTAATGTATACTCACTGTTCTTGATGGTATTATTTTCTTATAAATAAAATCGTTTATTTCCCCATTTTGATGGACTAAGATATAGATTTTAACTTTGTGTGATTAGTTCAAATAACATTCTCATATAGATACCATTCAATAACCAATGTTTTCCAATGATATATTAAGAGTATGTTCTTCAGTACAGCTGTAAAGACATGACACAATTTATATAATACTACTTACATATCTGCAGTTACCATAAAAGGACACAGGCTGTAGAGCCAGGAGTTAAAATTTATTTTTATTTCTGCATGAAACTATTTCTGACTTTATACCAACAAACTGAATTTGACACTTTCCTTATTTAAAAGCTAAGGTAGAAAATGTAAGGGCTCTTCATTTTTCTTTTTCCTTGCTCTAGAATTCAACAAATATATTCTTCAATATTTCTGGTAGATTACATCCATTTACAGATGAGAAATTTAAGACCACCAGTCAATGTTGTGAGTAAATAATGATACTAGAATTTTTGTCTGAGTTCTTCACTCTGTGTGATTACAAAGAGAGTCATTGGGTGATGGAGAGGAAAAATATGCAAATACTATGGGGAGAAATGCATACTTTGTAAACAGTTGTTTTAGGACTGAGTGACTGGTGATGAGTATTTGCAATAGGCTGGTGTCAGGGGCATAAAAATGAGTACATAGAAATTACATTAGTGACGGAAAATGAGAAAATCTTGATCATTCATCTTATCTAATGGATAGAGGTAGGGTAAGAGGAAATCTAAAGGTTTTCCACATCTTTCTCCTAACTGTGTTAGTTACATTCTTGGTGATAAAGACTACAGGTGGAAAAGATGGATTTAGAGGAAAAAACTCTCTGATAGTTCTAAGGTTTATGTTAAACAGATGCAACGATAGGTCTGTTTGGACATCATCAAAATATTCACGACCATGAATATGAAAAATAATAATAAAATCAGTGACATTATTAAAGGGAAGAGGAAAAGGAAAGTTCTGATGAAAGTGTGAACAATGTGAGTACCAGTGTAGACAAGATTGGAGGAAAGCGATAAATAAGGAAACAAAAAAGTAATAAACACAGATTTTCAGAAGAAAAGGAAGGAAAGAATTTTCAGGAAGATATTGAAGGAAATCTACTATTTGGATTTGAAAGGTAAAATGATATAGACAACTTCAATAAGAACAGTGTTTTGGTGAAAGTCATATTGATAAAACGTTGAGATATGAATGTGAAGACATAAAATTCTGGATCCATTAATTCAACAGATCCCGTTGATTCTAAATGTTGGGAACAAATGCTTTAATCCTGACCTTAGAAATGTTATACAGATATAAATGTCTTGACCTTTTCTTAGTTATATTCTGTAAATATTTCTGAAAACTTTATTTAGCCAGGAGATTATAGATTGAACTACAGCACAGACAAGCCTAATTTGTCCTACAGTTCCAATTAGTGACCCATCTATCCATATCAGTTTGGAATTTTATTGAAATATATTTAGATATGTTTGGGTATCTTATCAGCCTACTCATTATAAATGTAGGACAAGTAACACCAAGTATTAGGTTGACCATACAGCTTTACTGATGTGACTGAAGACTCCTGGAATTGATTCCTCTTTAGAACAGAAAATGCCTCAATAGCCATTGACAAATCATAAATGCCATATATACTACTGAAAACTAATTCTTCTTAGGTATATCTCCATGCTGTGTCAAAAAACCTGACACAAATTCTTATATGTTGGAAAATGTTCTTTTAAATTCAAGCTTTTATGGAATGGAAAAGTTCAGACATTACTCTCACCACTAGGATTTAATGCCTAAAAAGATAAGACATTTTGCTTTAATGTCTTTCTTTCATTTTCTCATACATATTGTCAAGTAGTGAAGGATTCTGATTTAACAATAATATAATCGTGACTTGTATTAACACAACATCTAGGACCTAATGTTAATTCAGATACTTACTAATTAGCTCTAAATTTTGTGGATATTTATATTTCTCCTGGGTAAACTAATGAACTCCAGGAAAATGTCCCTAAGGAGCCTTTCAATTCAAATATCACTGTTTGTCTCAAAATGCTTTAAATTCTACATCCTCAAATGTGGGCATAAGGTTATATTGTGGAACTTTTCTACTCAGAGAGTTACTATTACCCTATTGCTTAGCATGGACAAAGTACCTTCATACATAGACTGGGCATGTACAAATAACAAGTGGTAGTTGAACAATGTTCTTAGCAGTTTGTACAGACGAAATGGAAATAGAGCAACTATGAACTCAAAAGGAATGTGCAAAGAAGACAAAGGCACAAAGTAGAATGTGCCAAGAAAAGCTGAAGTATAATTTCAAATAATGTGCTCAGGTGTGAGGGTGTGTTCAAAGCACAGGTTCAGACAATGTAGTTGGATATCTTGGGCAGAAAACTGCTTTAAACAATTCTGGGATAATTGTACAAGTAGAAGCCCCTAACTCTGACTCTAATCAGCCACAACATCATCAACTTAGGGACTATTTTTCAAGTGCAAACTGAGAAAAAGAGGGCTGATCACAATTAGTGTTCAACTTGAAGCAATTGCAATCACATAACTTTTTTTTTATAAGTGTTCATTTATTTTGGAACAATAAGTAGGGAAAAGCCAAGTAAATATTTTGCATGTACCTAAATTAAGCGTACATATTATATTGGTCTCTCTTTTACTTGGAAGTTATAGATTAAGTCTTTTTATTCTCTAACTTGGGACAATGATCTGCTCTCAGTTATTTTCTTCTCTTACCCTTCTATTGCCCTTCCACTTACCTAATTATTAGTTGAAGAGACATAATTGAACTTGCATTTCTAAATCTTCAAAATTATCTGAACTACTTCATATTTCTGGCAGGCTCCTATATCTTTCTCAAGGGAATATTTTGTCACTACCATTTTTATCTTACATGATATTGGATATCTTCCTGCCTAATTCAGTGCAAGATATACTTTAGACTCATGCTATATCTCAAACACTTGTACCACCATAAAATACTATCTTACTTAGAAATCATGATATTAGCATATCCGGTGAGGTGGCATCTGTCATTTTTGAATGTCCTTAAGTGATATTTACGTGCAATCATGTTTTAAATCAATATACCACTCAGTAGATGAACGAATTGACAAAATGTGGTTTATATATGTACGGAGTAATTCTATGCTTCTTATTCATAAGACAATGGAAAGACTTGAAAAAATCCTACTAAGAAAAAAAAGCAAGACACAAAGAAACAGATTCCATGGTTTCCCTCATTTGTAATAACTAGGAAATATATAAGATAGTCCTAGCAGATGAGCAGAATGGCTCAATAGCTATGTATAAATGACCATATAAAATGATGCTGAGCAAAATAAACTCCTAGATATGGAAAGAGAGGTTTTTCTTTGTGATTGTTGTTTTTAATGTACTATGTGATTTCTTTTTTGTTTTGTGTTTTCCCCTATGGCTTGTCCACTGTTGTATTTGATTTCAGTCTCCTGTATATTGTATATACATTTATCTTCATTTGGCAAGGGAAGCAGAACAATAAAATGGCGAGAGAAAGGAAAAAAGGCAAACCAAAGCAATAGCCATACTCACAGGACAACATGTTGGAAATTTACATTACAACTTGTGAGGGGTATTGGGGTGAAGAAAATGTGTGAGAAAAATGAGGGAGGGGGTAAAAATTTTGACATGTTATGTATTCAATACCTTACAATTAGTGCAACTCCTATACATCACCTTGACAATAAAATTAAGTTAAAAATGAGCTACATAAAATATGATTTCACTTCATTGATATAGTAAATATTATTCTACATGTATTACCTTTTAAAAAATGAACATTTTGGCTGCTAATTGAATTAGCTCTTTCTTTATCAGAGGGACATCAACTGGAATGTTATCAAACTATACAATATTTTCAGAATATACTTGCCATTATTTTGAGAAAAAAACATTATTTTAGTATTGTCTCATACTAAAACAGAAAACAGTTCAATTCTATGGAAACCCCTAACTTTAAAAACTGAAAACTGACTAATTGTTAAGAGGACAGAATATATGTGTTCCTCAACATTCCTAAGACTACTAACTACTCATTTTCAAATTCTGAATATGCCATACCAGAGACATTCAACATAGTACCTGTTTGCATTTTATTTAATTCTGCAATAGGTGTAGTTTTCAATGATACATTACATATTTAAAAGTCAACAGAAAAAATAGACACGTTCTTGTAGAGGATAAAACTATGAAGTATCTATATTAATTAATTCTTTTTTTTTTTTGGTCGGTCGTGGGGCTTGAACTATGGGCTTGGGTGCTGTCCCTGCGCTCTGCAGCTCAAGTAGAGCGCTCTACCACTTGAGCCACAGTGCCACTTCCTATAAATAACTCCGTAAGAGTAAACATTTGTTCATCAGAGTAAGCTATTATTTCTATGACAATCAATCCCAAGTTTTTATGCCGTAAAGTCATCCAGCGAAACAGTTTGCAACTTGTAAGGTGCACCTTAAAATTCCCTAAATTCACATCATGACTACTTTATCACTATTGAGAAAAAAATACTACACTTCTGCTAATGTGATGCCCTTCCTATTGTGGAAAGAATACTACACTAAAGTTTGCTATATCATTTTCCCCGCAGTGGTATTCTTGAGATTAGAGCACTTGCAAATATTATTTATTTATTTATTTTATTATACATATATAATCTATTATAGATATTCAAGAGATCTGTATATCTTAATACTAAGATTTCAAGATTATGGTTGAAAGCCCACCCAGGCAGCAAAGTTCCTTGGATTCTTATCTCCAATCAACTCATAAGGAAATGCCAGACCCAAATGGCACTGAGGTTCAAGTGGTAGAGCAATAGCCTTGAGCAAAAACAGGCTCAGGGACAGTACCCAAGCCCAGAGGTTAAGCTCTATGACAAACCAAACAACAAAAACAAAATAAAAACAAACCTCAAACTTAGTATTTTTCTCATTGTATACAGAGGTACTTAATTAAGGAAATTTCTTCCTGTGTTATGTATAGGTAGAAAAAAAAGATGTCACAAAATTACTATCTTCATACCATGTTACATAAAAGTCTCAAAAGATTGCTCTTTTTCTATATTTGTAAATTAATATAATCAATTTGTTGGCAATTTGTCTAGATTATTGCCATTATCATTTTACACATGAAGTGTTGGAATTATCTATTAACTAAGTTCTTATTATACCTCACTTGAAAGACTCTACTGAATTTGAATGCCAGAATCATTTGTGAATTTGTAAATTAAAACTTTTACTTGAAAAGAATTTTGTAGTATCCTATCGAATATTAAAGTACAAACCAAAAATATCTAATTTAAATCTAAATTCTGATTTAGCCAGGTCTACAAAATCCTACATTAAATGAACTTTCCTATTTCTCCAATTATCTTTTGTAATCCATCATTTCTTTGGAATCTAACTGAATGATGCTTACTTTTCAAATTTTTGGTTGGGAATCATGAACTCTTTTGTATCTAGACATGTTCTGTAATTAAGACAACATTTACAACACAACTGAGGATTATATATGAGTTGCATTTCTATAGGAAACTTGACTATCAAAACGTAATGACAAAATTAGGCCAAATTTCCAACTGTGTATTCCTTTCTTGTTTATTTTTTATTCCTTTCTTGGTTGGTTTTATTGAGACAAAATTATATTCTGCTAGTTGGCTAAAGTTTCTGATCAGCTCCAGTAACTTGAGAGTGGAGTCCATGGAGTCCATTAAATACAAGATCATGTCATCGTCATGTTTTTTATCTTCTTTTTCTTTGTTTTTTAAAATTTATTATTTTTTTCTTGTGAAAATACTGTACGGAAGGGTTAAAATTATCTGGGCAAGATAATGAGTACATTTCTTGTCAAGCATTGTAGCCTCCTACTTTGTTTCCCCTATCCATCCCTTCCCGTCTTCCCCCTGTGCCCCACCCAAACCTCCTTCCCCCCACCAAAGTTGTAAAGTTCGATTTCGACAGAATGACTTGTACATCTTATGGTTGCAATGGGTCCACCTGTATCCCTAGTTAAACGATTTATTTTTGCCATTCCCCTCCAGAAATTATATGGACATCAAATACAGTTAAAGCAGGGGTTATACCATGGGGGAGTGACATACAAAGCAACAAAGAAATAATCTTATAAATGTGTTAGAAACAATCCCATAAAAGAAAAAAAAAACATTTGAATACAAATCTTAGGGTTCATTTCCCTAACATCAACTTATCTGACCTTTTCTGCTTGACTCAGACATATTCTAGTTACTGCAAATAAGGGAAACCATGGGAGCTATGTTTCTTTGGATTTGGCATACTTCACTTAATATAATTTTTTCCAAGTCTTTCCATTTCCTAACAAATGGGGCAATGTCATTATTTCTGGTGGAGGCATAGAATTCCATTGTGTATATATACCATATTTTCTTGATCCATTCATCTACTGAGGGGCATCTGTGTTCTTCCATATCTTAACTATGGTAAATAATAATGCAATAAACATAGTCGTGCTGGAATTTTCAGTCTGTGTGGTCTTGTTTGTGAACATTTGGGTAAATGCCCAAAAGTGGTATTGCTGGGTCTTACGGGAGCTCTATGTGGAGTTTTTTGAAGAACTTCTATATTGCTTTCCAAAGTGGTTGAACAAGTTTACACTGTCACCAATAGTGCAGTAAGATTCCCTTCTGTCCACATCCCCTCCATCGTCTGTTGTTATTAGAGTTCTTGATTATAAGCATTCTAACTGGGGTGAGGTGGTATTTCAATGCTGTTTTGATTTGCATTTCTTTCATGACTAAAGAGCATTTCTTCAGGTGTTTATTCGCCATCCTTCATTCCTCTTCAGAGAAATTTCTCGTTAAGTATTTAGGCCACTTATTTATTGGGCAGTTATTTCTTTGAAGATTTGTTGTTGGGGGATTTAATTTTTTGAGTTCCAAGTATATTTTAGATATGAGACCCTTGTCCTTTGTATGGCTAGTGAAGATGTTCTCCCAATCCGTGGGCTTTCTAGTGATCTTGCTACCTATGTCCTTTGCCATGCAGAAGCTCTGCAATTGCATGCAATCCCATTTGTCCCATTTGTCTTTGATTTCTTGTATTTCTGGATCTCTATTAAGAAAATTTCGGCCTGTGCCAAGGAGACCTAGGGTTTCTGCTATTCCATCCTGTAATATTTTCAGAGTGTCTGCTTTGACTCTGAGGTCTTTGATCCATTTGGAGTTGATACTGGTGCAGGGTGATATATAAGGATCTACATGTATTTAACCAATTTTGCCAGCACCATTTACTGAAGAGGCTGTCTTTCTTCCATTCTATATATTTAGCTCCCTTATCAAAAATTAGATGCCTATGGGACTGCAGGTTCATTTCTGGGTTTTCAATTCTATTCCATTGGTCATTTTATATGTTTTAATTCATCTTTCTCTATTTGGATTCCCTTTAAGTTTGCATCTTGTCTTATTGTCCCAGCTAGAATTCTTATACTAAGTTGAAGAGGAGTGGAGAGAGCGGGCATCCTTATCTCTTTCCTGAATTTATAAGAAATGACTTTAACTTTTCACCAACAAGTATAATGCTGGCTATAGGTTCGTCAATCCTTAACCAAAAGAACAGCACTGAAGCAATATCAGTTCCAAATTTCAAACTATAGTGAAAAGCCATAGTAATAAGAACATCTTGGTACTGGCAGAAGAACAGACCTGAGGACCAATGGAATAGGACTGAAGACTCAGAAATGAACTATGTGACATATAGCCAACTAATCTTTCACAAGGAAGCTAAAAAACAGAACGGAAGAAAGACAGCCTTTTCAGTAAATTGTGTTGGCAAAATTGGTTAAACACCTGTAGAAAACTAAAGCTAGATCCATATATATATATATATATATATATATATATATATATATATATATCAGCCTGAATGAGAATCAAGTCCAAATGGATAAAAGACCTCAAAATAAAAGCAGACACCATGAAAACAATACATGAAGGATAAGAGAACCTCCAGGACTCTTTAGCACAGGCCAAAATATTCTTAATAGAGAACCAGAAACAAAACAAATCAAAGAAAGGTTGGAGAAATAGGATTGCATGAAACAGCAGAGCTTCTGAAAGGTAAAGCTCATAGATAGCAAGATCAATAGAAAGCATACTTACTGGGAGAAGTTCTTCATGAGTCATTAAGCAGACAAAGACTTATATCTAAAATATACTTAGGACTCAAAATCATAAATCTTCCAACAACAAATCCTCAAAGGAACAACTGCCCAATAACTAAGTGGACTGAAGACTTAAGGAGAGACTTCTTTGAAGATGAAATAAAAACTGTCCATTAGACACATGAAGAAATGCTCAACTTTTCTAGTCATAAAAGAAATGCAAATCAAAACAATGAGATTGCACCTCACTCCAGTTAGAATGGCTATAATCAAGAACTGTAATAATGACAGATGCTGGTGGGGATGTGGCTAAAAGGGAACCCTACTGCATTATTGGTAGGAGTGTAAAATTGTTTAACCACTTTGGAAAGCAGTATGGAATTTCATCAAAAGTCTCCATGTAGAGCTCCCCAATGACCCAGCAACCCCACTTTTGGGCACTTACCCAAATGATCACAAAGCTACCAACACAACCATGTTTTTGCAGTATTATTCACCACAGCTATGATATGGAACCAATCCCGATGCACCTCAGAAGATGAATGGATCAAGAAAATGTGGTACACACACACACACACTCACACACACACACTAACACTGGAATTCTATGCTTCCATCAGAAAGAATGACATTGCTCCATATGTTAGGAAATGGAATGTCTTGGCAAAAATTATATTGTGTGAAGTAAGCCAGACCCAAAGAAACATAGGACCCATAGTTTACCTTATTTTGCCTTGGAAGGATTAGAACATGTCTAGGACAAGCAGAGAAGATCAATTGCTAAGAACATATGACCATACAAGATGATGTTAAGCGAAATGTACTCCAAGTCAGAGACACAAGTGCTTTTTCCTTTCTTTCTTTTGGTTTTAATATGCTTATAATGCACTATGTGATTTTTTTGTAGGTTCATGTCCCCATTGTATACCCCTGTTTTCACTGCATTTGATTCAAGAGTTCTGCATCATACACACACACACACACACACACACACACACACACATATATATATATATCTTATATCATAAATATATACATATTTGTAATTTGGGGAGTGGAAGGTATATAGCAGAAGGCTTAAATGTGGATGCAGGTTGACTATTGTGACAATGAGATGTACAGGACACTGTGTCGAAAATGAATTTACAATGTCAGGCAGGGGTCGAGGAGGAAGGTGTTGGAGATGTGAGGAGGGAAAAGATGGCTGGGGAAAAACAAAAGAGGAGGTAACAATGCTGTATAAGAAATGCACTCATTACCTAGTCCTGTAACTCTGAACCCTCTGTACAGTATTTTTACAATAAAAATATATTAAAAAAATCTCTGCCTAGTGTAGATTTCCAGTGCTGCCCTCGGAATTGCATTTTCTGCCTATTCTGGCTGTGGTGAGGTCCACCTGCCCAATGGATCAGTAGTGTTCAAGGCATCTTGGTCTTGAAGTGGGACTTGGATTATCCAGTGGTAGTTAGAACCAGGCCAAGGACAGGACAAAACTACTTCCAGGACATGGCTTCTTCATTTCCCATGCAATTAGGATTGCAAGCAGAATTTCTCTGAATTTGACTCCAGAAAACAATCAGTGAATCAAAAGGCAAGTCCACCAAACACCTCACTCCTCCCTCCCATTTCCTCCTTTCTCTCTCCCTGGGAAAGTACAAAATAATTTTGCAGGCTTTGGCACACGCACAAAATGCCCACCATCTCCTCTGGTAAACTAGGTTTCAATTCACTAAGTCATGTAAACGGATAATGCTGCATTCATTATTATGGACAACATCTTCAGGCTATTTGATGCTTTAATTTTTGTTGTTGTTGTTGTTAGTAGGGGTGCCTGACCTCTGGGTCTCGGTGCTGTCCCTGAACTGCTCAGCTCAAGACTAGCGCACTGCCACTTTAGCTACAGTGCCCCTTCCCGTTTTTTCTGCTTATGTGGTGCTGAGGAATTGAACCCAGGACCTCATGCATGCAAGACAAACATTCTACCACTGAGTCTCCTTCTGGCCCTAATGGTTTAATTCTTTAAAATTTCTTCTTGTCAGTCATGGGGCTTGAACTCAGGGCCTGGGTATTAACATATCCCTGAATTCTTGAGCTCAAGGGGAGCCCTCTCCCACTTGAGCCACAGTGCCACTTCCTATTTGGAGATAAGCAACTCACAGACTTTCCTGCCAGGGTTTGCTTTGAAGAGGTGAATTTTTAAATTATATTTCTTCTTGGTGTTTATTGGTACATTACAGTTTTCTGGAATTTAAAGTTTTCTATAAAACTTTGTCATCAAGTAATCCAACAGCATTAAATATTACATTTCGAAGCTATCCTTTAGCACATCCATTTTGAAATTACTATCTTAAGATGAAATTCTAATTCTTTGTAGTAACAACCCAGTAAATTCCAAATGGGAAATATGCTAATTTCAGCAGTCTTGAGTCTCCTTCCTTTTTTCTCTCTCCAGTATCTTTTCTTGTTTTGGAACAAGTGTCATGGAATGTCCAAACATTCAAAAGGAAGTTTATTCCATTAATTTTAGAGGAAAAGAATCCAGCCTGCCTGCATCTCAAGGCAACTTTGAGTATAATGTTAATCTAATAATTCATGTCAGTGGATTTTCAGTCATTTCGATAATTTTTTGTTTAACCACTCATTAAAGAGGTTCCAAAAAGCAAGAATTAAAAATCATGTTCTGCTTTCTAAGAATGTTTAAAAAGCTAGTAATTCAACAAGACACATTCTATTCTTCATAGATTCCATGGTGAAGAATTTCTCTTTTATCATAGCCCTTACCACTGATCCCTTCCCTTGAAACTTGTAGCTTTGTTCAATTTCCTTGTACCAGCTTTCATTTTGGTATTAGCCTCAGTAATCTCCTTGTAGTATTTGACAATGAAATTCCATTTATTTTTAGAGAGAACAATTCATATTGCCAAAGGCAGAGTAATAGCATATCATAAAGCATAAACTATTGAATATCATTAACATGATAATATGCATCTATTTCATAAATTAATATAAGTACCACATAAATGTGCATCTTCATATACTTTTTAAAATGCCAAGTAGTTACATAGCTATGTCATCAAATAATTCATATCACTGGCACAAGAGACTAAGCTAAACCTTTTTTATCATCCCTAATATTTTTGTCAAATTTTCTTTTCTCATTAACTGTCACCTTAGGGCCTTCTTTTCCTAGTAACAAGTTATAAGTTGATATCCTTGGATTTTAGTCCTCTCTGAGTAACCTCTTTTCTTCCCACCACTAGTTAGTCCCTCATGATAAATACCTGAGGAATAACATCCCATTGTGCCTTCAAGAGAAGTACCCAATTCGACTGTCTGTGCCTACTCTTGCCTTGCATTGTTTGGGAATTTGGTAGCAGCGACAGGGTTGTCAGGGATCAGGTGGCTGATACAATGGTATTCAGAATTATGGGTAGCAAAATGAGTAGCAGAGAATAGGATACCAGGGAAAGGGTAATTGTGACTGCAATTGCTAAGTTGTAGTGGCAGGAATTTGGGTAGAAGCAACAGCTATGCAAGGGTTGGGGTAGCTAATACAGGTATCCAGAACAATTTAGCAGGGACAAACAAGCATAGAGAAAGTGAAAGATAAAAGTTGTGAGACATTGTGGGAATTCTTTGTCTACCAATGCTAAAAACATGGAGGAGGGTTATTTTAAACTAAAACTACAAGAGATAATTTAAGGTCTTGGTGCTAACAAATCTGTCCAGGTGTTTTCACATTAAACAAAGAATTCAAAATGGTTTTTCTTCATGAATACAGAGATCAAAGGTATTATCATACTTATTTCAAAAGGCAAATAAAAAGGGGAAAATCATGGCTGGGAAGGTGGCTCAGTGTTAGAGCGCTTGCCTTGCATGCATGAGGCCCTGAGTTCGATTCCTCAGCACCACATAAGCAGAAAAAAAAGCCGGAAGTGGCGCTGTGGCTCAAGTGGTAGAGTGCTAGCCTTGAGCTGAAGAGCTGAGGGACAGCACCCAGGCCCAGAGTTCAGGCCCACGACCGGACCCCCCCCCCCCAAAAAAAGGGGGAAAATCAGTCAGAAGGTAAAATTCATATTGAATGTTAACATTTAAGAGGAAAAGAAGATCTTAGATGGCAGTCTAAAGACAAAGCAATATCAGAGCTCTATATGTTCAATAATACTTAAGAAACTTTAATTGAAAAATTGAGCTGGAATGTACACATCACGCAAAGGCAAGCAATCAGAGCCTAACACTAACAAAGAAACACCATAATGTATATCTCAGAAAAAGAAACCAAGTTCCTTATCCTCGATTTCAGTGACACACATAAACCTCCACACACACACACACACACATAAATGTATGCAACAGCTCAATCTACTCACATCCATTCAACATGAATCAAAGATCTTCAAACTTTAAAAGTTTGAATTCTTACTCTGAAAACATTACAGGACGGAATAGGAAAAGCCCTAAGTATCCTTGGCACAGGCAGAAATTTTCTTAATAGAGACCCAGAAATACAAAAAAATCAAAGACAAATGGGACAAATGGGATTGCATGAAATTGCAGAGCTTCTCCATGGCAAAGGGCATAGCTAGCAAGATCACTAGATAGCCCATGAATTCTGAGAAGACCTGCACTAGCCATACAAGGGACAAATCTAAAATATACATGGAACTCATATCTAAAATATCTAAAATATATCTAAAATATACCTAAAATATACCTGGAACTCAAAAAATTAAATCCCCCAACAACAAATCCTCAAAGAAACAAATGCCCAATAAATAAGTGGGCTAAAGACTTAAAGAGAAACTTCACTGAAGTGGAAAGAAGGATAACCAATAAACAGATGAAGAAATTCTCAACCTCTCTAGCCATAAAAGATTTCCAAATAAAAACAACATTGAGGTACCACCTTACCCCAATTAGAATGGCTATAATCAAGAACTCTAATAACAACAGATGTTGGGGGGGATGTGGACAGAAGAGAACCTTACTACATTGTTGGTGCAAGTGTAAACTTGTTCAACCACTGTGGAAAGCAGTATGGAGGTTCCTCAAAAGACTCCACATAGAGCTCCCATATGACTCAACAATCCCACTTTGGGGCATTTACCCACATGATCACAATCAAGACCATACTAAAGCTACCAGCACACCTATGTTTATTGCAGAATTATTTACCATCGCTATGATATGGATCCAACCCAGATGCCCCTCAGTAGATGAATGGATCAAGAAAATGTGGTATATATACACAATGGAATTCTAAGCTTCCATCAGAATGAATGACATTGCCCCATTTGTTAAGAAATGGAAAGACTTGGAAAAAATTATATTAAGTGAAGTAAGCCAAGCCCAAAGAAACCTAGGTCTCATGGTTTCCCTTATTTGCAATAACTAGTACATGTCTGAGTCAAGCAGAAATGGTTAGATGAAGTTGATGCTAGTTGAGTGAACCCCAAGAAAAGTAGTCAATTATTCTCTTTCATGCAGTTGTTTCTAACATATTTATAAGATGATTTCTATATTGCTTTGAATGCCCCTCCCCCACAGTTTAACCCCTGCTTTCACTGTATTTGATGTTTGTACAATTTGTGGAGAGGAAGGGCAAAAACAAATCGTTTAACTAGGAATACAGGTTGACCCATTGCATCAATGAGATGTACAAATCATTATGACGAAAAATGAACTTTACAACTTTGGTTGGGGGAGGAGGGGTTTGGCCATCTACTTTCCAGCTGATCTATCGGTGTAGAAGCAATTCCTAATACAAAACAATACAAACCAGTTCTTACTATAAATAAAATTTTCTGAACGTCTTAAAAATAAATTCTGACAACATGAAATAAAAAATCTCTAAGTTTAAAACCGTGTTTTAGACAAGCTAAAGAATTACTGAGAACAAGTATTTTAAGAATAATTTCAGAGAGCTTGAACTCAGGGCCTGGGTTCAGTCTCTGAGATTTATTACTCAAGATTAGTGTTGCCACTTTGACCACAGTGCCACTTCCAATTTTCTCATGGTTAATTGAACAAAAAAGTCTCACCAATTTTCCTCTCCAGACTGTCTTTATACTAGGATCTAGAGGTCTCAGCTCTCTGAATAACTAGGATGATAGGCATGAGCCCCTGTCACCTGGCTAGAATAATTGCTTACCTGAGACAGAGGTCAGTTAGTATTAAATGTCAATTATGTTTAACTTTGTAAAATACAGTTAACTGAAATGCCTTCCACTAGAAATAAGGAATCAAATGTGTAGGTGGATTACAAAGTTCTTACCAAAAGCCACAAATTTTCCTTGTTTTTTGTCTTCCAAAATCGTGTGCTTTCCAGAATCATAACACATCTTTCCTTGCTGGTTTCTTTAGTTTATCTCATACATGCCCACAGCTCCTTCAAATATAAATTCTTTATGTGAAGACCTTGCAAATATTTATTTTCAGTCCAAACCCCTTGTATGCACCTCTCATCCATATATTCAACTGACATAAAAACTTGTGAAACAGTAATCATCTCTTATCATTACTGGATATTAATGTGTAAGTAAAATTTAAGAAAATAATGAATAGCAGAAATAAATATAACATGATTTTCAAAGTAATGCTAAACATAAATACAACGTTGATTATTTTCTGAGCAATTTAATAAAAACCTCAAGGAAAAGAAATCAACTTTTTTGAGTGCTAATATTATGGTTTAAACCCAGGACCTTACCTTGTCACTTAGGCTGTTTCCGTCAAGAGTGGTGCTCTGTATTTGAAGGACAGCTCCCCTTCCAACTTTATTTGGGGGATTATATAAGATAAGAATCTCAAGGGATAAAAAATATTTGTGTCCCTACCTTGGGGTTCATTTCACATAACATCTTCTTATATCGTCATATGGTACCATGTACTAGTTACTGCAAGTAAGATTTTTTTTAAGTTTCCTCAATGATTTTATTTTATTTTTTTAATTTTATTTTATTTGTGAACATACTGTACAGAGGGCTTACAATTACATGGGCACGATAATGCATACATTTCTTACCAAGCATTGCAGCCTCCTCCTTTGTTTATCGTTCACATCCCTTCCCAGCCTCCCCCCACCCCCGCCAATCCCAATCCTTCTCTTCTCCCCGCCCCCCTCCCCCCCCCCCCCCCCCCCCCCCCCGGCACCGACGTTGTTAAGCTCCTTTTGGACATGACAACTTGTACTTCTCATTTGTATCCTTAAACGACTTGTTTTTCCCCATCTCCTCCACAAATTATGCCGACGTCAAATAGAGTGAAAGCAGGGGTTATACTGTGGGGGAGGGACATACAAAGCTACAAAGAAATCATCTTATAAATGCGTTAGAAACACATGCATGAAAGAAAAAAACATTAAAATACATATCTAAGGGTTCATTTTCCTAACATCACATTATCTGACCTTTTCCTCTTGACTCATACATATACTAGATATTGCAAATAAGGGAAACCATGGGACCTATGTTTCTTTGGGCCTGGCTTACTTCACTTAATGTAATTTTTTCCAATTTTTTCTATTTCCTAACAAATAGGGCAATGTCATTCTTTCTGATGGAGGCATAGAATTCCATTGTGTATATATACCACATTTTCTTGATCCATTCATCTACTAAGGGGCATCTGGGTTGGTTCTACTGCAAGTAAGATTAACCATGGGACCTATGGTTATATGTGCCTGGCTTATTTCACTTAATACAGTTGTTTCTGCATCTTTCCATTTCCTAGCAAATGGGGTGATGTCATTCTCTCTGATGGAGGCATAGAATTCCATTGTGTGTGTGTGTGTGTGTGTGTTTGTGTATGTGTGTATCACATTTTCTTTTTTTTTTTTTGGGTCCGGTTGTGGGGCCTGAACTCTGGGCCTGGGCGCTGTCCCTCAGCTCTTCAGCTGAAGGCTAGCATTCTACCACTTGAGCCACAGCGCCACTTTCCGGCTTTTTTCTTTTTTGCTTATATGGTGCTGAGGAATCGAACTCAGGGCCTCAGGCTTGCAAGGCAAGCGCTCTACCACTGAGCCACCTTCCCAGCCCTGTATCACATTTTCTTGATCCATTCATCTACTGAGGGGCATCTGGGTTGGTTTCATATTTTGGCTATGGTAAATAATGCTGCAATAAACATAGTTCTGCCGGTAACCTAGTATGGTCTTGTTTGTGAACATTTGGACAAATGCCAAAAATAGGATTGCTGGATCATATGGAAGCTCTAAGTGGCATTTGGAAAAAAATATATCAAGTGAAGTAAGCCAAACCCAAAGAAACATAGGTCTTATGGTTTCCCTTATTTGTAATAAATATTATATGCTTCAGACAAGCATAAAAGTTCAAAAGCTATGTACATACGACCAGATAAGATGATGTTAAGCAAAATGAAACCCAAGATAGGGTTTATAATCTACCATGTGTTTTTTTTTCTTTTTATGTTCCTCCCCCATGGTTTAACCCCTGTTTTCACTGTATTTAATGTTGGTGCCCTGCATCATGTATACACCCTTCTCTAGCTTAGGGAGGGGTAGGGAAAAAACAAAATAGTTAAATAGTGAAACAGGCTGACCCATTGTAACAATGAGATGCACAAGCCACTATGTTGAAAATGATCTTTATAATATAGGCGGGGAAGAAGGGAAGGGAGTAGAAGGGAGTGTAGTTGTGGAGCTGGGAGAGGAGGGTAGGGGAAAATCAAAGGAGGAGGTAACAATGCTTGATAGAAAATGTACTCATTAACGTGCTCATGTAAATATAACCCCTCTATACAGAATTTTTACAATAAAAACCTCTGATAAAAAAACAGAAGGTGTGCCGGGCACCGGTTGCTCACGCCTGAAATCCTAGCTACTTAGGAGGCTGAGATCTGAGGATCATGGTACAAAGCCAGCCTGAGAAGGAAAGTTCATGAGAATCTTATCTCCAATAAAACCACTAGAAAACCCATACTGGTGCTGTGGTTCAAGCTATAGATTGCTCTCTTGATCTGAAGAGTGCAGGGACAGCGCCCAAGCCCAGAGTTCAAGCCCCATGACCGACAAAAAAAACCCCCACAAAACAGAAGGTGTCATGTACACCAAGTATAGTAGCCCCATCTGTAAACCCAGCTGATTGGGAATCAGACATGACAAGCATCATGGTCTGAGGACAGGCCAGAGAAATAACTGCCAAGACAGCCATATCAACAAATGAGCTGGCCATAGTGGTTCTCATCTGTAATCCTAGCTAATTATGTTATGAGGCATATGTAGCAAAGTCTCTGTCAATCTAAGATCAGACCAGGGAAAAACTTCAAGACCTCAAGTAAATAAAATGGACTAGAAGAATGGCAAAAGTAGTTGAGCTGCTTGGTGCTTTACAAAGTCCTGTCTAGCATGCAGAGAACCCATGAATAGAACCCTAGTAATATGCCTTTCTTCCACCAAAAGCCTAAATAACTTTGTCCTACTTGAACATCTAATTTTAAGGCCACTGACAAATCAGAGATGGTGATATTCTCTTAATAATTAGGTATTCAAAAGAGACAAAGTTCTTTAGGTTTTGAAAAAAATTGGAAAGGTAGGAAAATGCATGTGATTTTTGTTAGCTGCATATTTCTTGAAAACATAAAATGTACTCAAGTATTTAATATATATCCATATGTGTGCATACATCCATGTATGTATAAATGTGTGTATGTATATAATCATATATACCCACATATATATGTATGGTTCATCTCTTTTCTGTGTAGCAAATGGTACAAATGAATCTGTACAATCACTACTCAAAGGCATGAAAAGACAAAGAGAATGAGCAGAGAACTCATACTCAGGAATCTATGATTAGCCCACAACCCTGAAAATCTTTTACATCAGTTTGCATGTGTTAGTTAGTGCAGTACAGGGACAATACGATGGCAATGAGATACCAGGCAGATGACATGAGACATGAGAGATACAAATGGTATAATATTCTATTTGATGGCTATGTAGAATTTCCAGTGTGTGTGTGTGTGTGTGTGTGTGTGTGTGTGTGTGTGTGTGTGTGTGTGTGTGTGTGTTCCAGTCCTGGGGTTTGAATTCATAGCCTGGATGCTATCCCTAAGTTTTTATGCTTCAAGTTTAGCATTCTACTACTTGAACCACAGCTCTGTTTTTTTTTTGGTGCTTAATTGGAGAAAAGAGTCTCATATAGACTCCTGCCTGCACTTGCTTGCAGTTATAATCTTCAGATCTCAGCTTCCTGAGTGCAAATATTACAAGGGTCAGCCACCACCACCTGCCCTCTACCTCTTACCTATAACCTCGGCCTTCCTCTGAGTTCCAGAAGTTTATGTCTCACCAAGCTCACATTTTTTTTGCCAGTGTTGTGGCTTGAACTCAGGGTCTGTGCATGTTGCTGAGCTGCTTTTGCTTAAGGCTACATTCTATCACTTAAGCCACAGTGACACTTTTGATTCTTTCGTTTATGTGGTACTGAGGAATCCAACCCAGGGCTTCAAGTTGCTTGGTAAGCACTCTACCACTTAGTCACATTCACAGCCCAAGGCTTACTTCTAACAGGAAATATGAGGGTGGAATTTATTGGTATACTCTTTTCGGAACAGAAATCGCTGGCCATTTCATATCTTAGCCAGGATTTGGGAACAGTGTGAGACTTACCCCTCACCCACATTCCACACAGATACCCAGATGCTGAGTTCAAATACCAGGCCTGCCAGAAAAATGGTGCAAATTCTAAGCCAGGGCTTATTTTATTTTATTTTATTTTTGCTAAGCACAGGGCTTGAACTCACGTCTTGGCATCTCTGCCACAGCTACCCTGGGATCATAGGACCCAAGTTTAAATCTCGGGGTTGGCAAGAAATAAAATAAAAAGGAGAAGGATAAAATGGAGAAATTCAAGAAGGCAGTTTTACATTTTTTTCCCTTTGCATTGTGACCACCTGGTATATAAATGACAAGGCCCAGAAAGTGTACATGACATTGCATGCTGATGTTTGGCTGGCTATTAGGGAAGCCGTAGCCAAAACCTCAACTTAGGCCTGTATGTCGAATCCCGGGACTGCCACTAAGTATTGGCAAGAGATTCTAAGAAACCCATTCCCATGTACATCGATATGAATGGAATTTTATAAAAGTAACAAATTAGTAGTTAGTGTATGAGTATACTATAAAATTATACACAACAATTATACTACATTGACTAATTTTAAATTAAATCTTCATTATGTATTCAACCATGATACTTAAAAGTGAAAGGAATAATTTGTCTATAATGGGTAGTAATATATTATATGTAATTTCATACTATACAGACAGCTTTCTCTTGTTTTATACATATATATGTATATATATGTGTATACATATATATGCATATATATACATATATATATATATATACATATATATATATATATATATATATATATATATATATATACATGCCAAGCTACACATTTATCTGTTCATATACTTGTCACTGCTGGGGCTCAGTGGTATAATGATGGCTAGTATATCCAAAGCCCTGGATTTGATTCCTCACTACCACATGCACATAAAAATCCAGAAGTTGTGCTCTCACTCAAGCAGTCGAGCATTAGCTTTGAGCATAAAAGCTTAAGGACTGCGTCCAAACTCTTACTCAAGGTCCAGGATGGGCATGAAAAAAGATTGAATGTTGTGACTGCAACTCTATAAGGATAGGACTACAAATACCTCATCACAGAGCAAGCCGAGAGTCTGGTGCTGACAGCTACTATCTAACCTGACTTAGTCAGAGGTATACGACTTCAACTCAGCCCCACAGAACCAGATGCTGCTGGCTTGCTCACCTCTGTCATCCAAGATTCTCGGGGGCTGAGATCTGACACTAGTGGGTTTAAAACACAGCCCTGGCAGGATTTCTGTGAAAATCTGAGCTGTGGACCAAAGTCATAGATATCTAGCCTGGAGCAAAGATCTTAGGACAGTACCCTCAACATTTTAGTGCAATCCCTGTGGCTGACTCCCCCCCCCGAAAATACACTGCAATCTACATATCTATCTGTTTATATATTGGCCACTCCTAGTGCTTCATCTCAGGTCCTCAAATTTGACCGACAACTTCACTTGCGTCAGACTGGTGTGCTAACATTGACCATTCATGAAGTGGGCCTTTCAGGCCAAGAGTTCAAATCACAGAATTGTCAAAAACTTAATCCTGGTAGAAGAAGCCAATTGCCCCACTTGTTTTCCTTATCCGTGAAAGTCCTGGGTCTCAGGAATGATGTGTAATACACAGGCAAATCTATGTTCTATTTAATAGGATGTAAAAAATGTTATACATGTAATCATACACTCTAAAATATATAATAAATAAATAAAAACAAATAAAATGAATAACTACACTAACTGCAATATGCAGTAAACATGTGTATGTAAATATAAATCATGTATTTAAAATGTATACGAATATTATTTTTGCGAGTGCTAGGAACAGGCTTGTCTTTCTTGTCTTCCAGCATTGTGAGCTTTCCCTTCCCCCACAGTACTGCAGATTTACCCAGACCTTAGTTCAAATCCCAGGCCTGGCAGAAAAAAAGGCGTGAATATGACAAGTAGCCTCATAATTATTTAAATATTTTAATGTATCTATGTATATATATATGTATGCATGTATGTATTATGCATTTTTATTTTGTCAAGCTCAATGGCAGCTCTGCCTCAGCTTTGATCACTCTAGGCTGGATTACAGCCACTGGACCCACAGCCGAACCTAGGTTCCTAGACCTCAAAGGCTGACAGGAAAAATAAATAAATAATACGACACAGAAAAAACCCGAGTAACTTGCAGATGGCTGCTGGTTTTACATTTGTTTCAAGGTGACCATCCTGGGTCTAAATGACAGGGCTGAAAAGTGTTGGTAACCCGCCGTTGCTGAATGCTGTTGGGCTTCCAGGGAAGCCTTGAGCCAAAACGACAACATAAGCCCTGTGTTTGAACTTGGGTTCTCACCTCTATCAATGGAGGGAGATCCTAAGAGTCTTATTCCTTTTCATAGGAATACCGATGGAAAATTATGAATGTCAAGGTTGAATTAGTTGTTCCTGAATGTTACTAGTATAAAATTATAGAGTGATTTTAGGAGGCCGATGGATTTTAATGAATATTTTTTGACACATTAAAAGAATACTATTAATTACATGGACACAATAGTTTCGGGACAGTGGTCGATTTAATTAATAATTCATTAAGGATGAAAACAGTAATATTAATTACATGGAGGCATAGTAAATAACCAAGAATTAGTAGGAATGTAGCCTGTATAACTGAATAATATATAGACATCTCTGGCACTTTATAAAGATAAATATTTATTTGTGTACTAGCATCTGCATGTCCAACTGTTCTTGTTTTGTCAACCCCTGGGGCTCAATCTCATGTGCTGGGAATTGCTTGTCGGCTCAATATGCCCCAGGCTGTTGTGCTGACACTCACCCATTCATGAATTGGGCCTTGTAGGCTGTGAGTTCAGATGCCAGCACTCACAAAAATTGAATCGTGCAGTAAGACACAGGGTGACACATGTTTTCTTTTTCTGTGAAAGTCCTGGGTGTCAGGTGTGAAGTTTCATATATAGGCAGTTCTATATCCTATGTAATAAGTGTAGTAAATATTCCATCTGTTATAGCAGTCAGTAAAATAAATGGCAAATGAATAAAAAAATAAAATAATTACTTCATTAAGCACAATTTGTAGTCAACATACAGGGCTAAATCTCAGGGCCTGGGCACTGCCTGGCAGCTGAATTGGGTAGTAGCTAGTGTGCTGGCAGTCACCCATTCATGAACTGAGCTTTCTTTGTCCTGAGTTTAGATCCCAGCACTGCCAAAATGTAATCTTGGAGTGAGAAGCCAAGCGTGACACATGTTTTCCTTTTCTGTGAATGTGCTCGGTGCCAGGTAGGATGTATAATTTGGATGTAAATCTATATGCTGTGTAATAGGATCTAATAAAGGTAAAAAACATCATAGGTAGAATAATTGCTACTACAGTAAATGATAAACAGATTGAATTAGTAGTGAATCATTCTAGGATAAAATTAGATGTAATAAGTTTAGGATGTGCACTAAGTTTAATTAATATTTTATTAAGCATTAACAGAATAAAAATTACATGGAGACATAATTAAATAACTAATAATTGGGAGTAACACATGATGCATAATTTAATAATATATAGACATTGGTCTCATTCTATGAAATATCTAATTATATGTATGGATATATGTACATATCTGATAAACAATTATAGGCTATTGAGTAATTATTAATTAATGTTTATTAATTGTTAACTGGGACACATCATTATTAATTGGTAGTAATAATTGGTAGTAATATTATCTATAATTTAATAATATGCAGAAATCTTTTTGTGTATATAATATTTATATACAGCAGTCTCTATTTCTACCTCGTTCACTCCTGGGGCTCAGTGGTTGAGCGCTCCCCTAATAAGCACGAAGCCCTTTGACTTTCCCTCACATCTTCCGAATGATAGTTTCCTGTATTCATTTTGTGGGATTAAAAGTTCAATTTTATAAGAAATTACACCTTTTAACTCCTCCTCTGCAAATAGCATGCTTTGGTTAATACTGATGTGTTAACTTTCATAAAGTTCTAGCTTCCAAAGACACGACAGAACATGGGTCCTTTGTGTGTCTGGCTCTGACGTCGTTTATTTAACATATTTGTACATCTATCCATTTCTTTTTTTTAATTGTGAAAATACTGTACAGAGGGGTTACAATTAAATGGGCAAGATAATGAGTACATTTCTTATCAAGCATTGTGGCCTCCTCCTTTGTTTACCCTTCCCATCCCTTCCCAGCCTCCCCCCGCTCCCCAACCCAATCTTCTCCCCAACCACGAAAGTTGTAAAGTTTGTTTTCAACATGACAACTTGTATTTCTCATTGTTGCAAAGGGTCCACCTGTATCCTTATTTAAACGACTTGTTTTTCCCGTTCCCCTCCACAAACTATACCGACATCATATACAGTGAAAGCAGGGGTTATACCATGGGGGAGGGACATACAAAGCAACAAAGAAATAATCTTATAAATGCGTTAGGAACAAATGCATGAAAGAAAAAAAAACATTTAAATACATAGATCTATCCATTTCTTTGCAAATGATGTAACAGTGTTCTCTATGGATAGGTGCAATTCAACTTTGTATATGTGCCACACTTTCTCCAACTATTCCTCTGCCAAAGGGCATATGGGCAGTTTCCATGACTTGGCTATGGTGAATAGTGCAGCAGTGAACATGGTTGTGAAAGTGATTTTACTGTAAACTTTTGGAAGAATTCATCGCTATTTTTTGGGAGCAATCCTCTAGCCAATTTTACAGAATAAGCACATCCCTCCCTTCATCTCCATCACAACGTTGTGGACGTCCTCAAAACACACTACTTCCTATTGGTCTCAATAAGCTAAAACCACACGGTGCCCGTATTCTTTCAAAACATTTGTTTCATGATTGTACACATAATTTAGTGAGAACCTTCTATATACTTTCCTAATGTGGGAATGAGGTACATGACAATATATTTTATGTAAGAAATATGCAATTTTATTAGCTATTATCATATTTAAAATAATTTTCAGCTCTAACTCATAACCTCACTTCCTATTATATTAATCTTTATTTGATTACTTCATCTATCCCCTAAATTATAACAGGTGATTTCAATACAAAGACAAAATACGTGGTTTGATTTTGACACTCATCTGTGAGGATGCACAATATAGGTAAATAAATGGATTGGAATTAATAGCCATTATCCATTTTGTTAAAGGAAAGATGGTTTTCACAAACTAATTCTCACATTTCATATTCCATTCAACAAGAAGAAACATGAGACAATTCCCTTTGTTTTGCTCCTCATTAACTTTTGTTACCATTTTATTTTATAATAAAGGATGATTTCATAAATCTACTCTAGATACAAGAATATGTTAAAATATCTCTGTCCGTTTGCATTGATATATACATACACACATATATTATACAGGTTATAATGATAATTTATAATTTCTGTAACTGTACAATTTATTAAATTATTAAAAACATTGACGGCTCATGCCTGGAATCCTGCTTACTTGGGAGGCTAAAATCTGACGATCATGGTTTGAAGCCATGCTGGGCATGAAAGTCCATGAGCCTCTTATCTCCTAACAACCAACAGAAAATCAGAATTGGGACTGTGGCTAAAAGTAGTAGAGATTTTCTGTTGGTTTCTCTTGAGAGAAAAAGCTCAGGGTCATCACCCAGGCTCTTAGTTCAAGAACTACATCTACCAAAAAAAAGTCTACTTAATTTACCCCTATGTAAATAGAGTATTTCCATCACCAAAATGCACATCTATGTTCATTTGCAAGGTAACTCAGTTATGTCTGGAGAATCACATAACATTATCATTTAAGTAGAAAGCATTGCAACATGGGTTCACTGTATCTCTCTCATGGGTTTTTCTCCACTCAAATACTCAAATCTTATTATTATTCCAATTATGTAAAGTAATATGTTTTTTTCTTTAATACACATAATATTAGAGTTTGAATTCGGTGTCTTGTGTCTCCTAAATGGGTGTTCTTACCACTTTGTCATGCCCCAGCCCTAAATTATCCAAATTAATTTTCAGATAGAATCTGGCTTCCTATTGGTGTATGATCGTGGGCTCAGTCTACTTTATGTTATTCTTCCTTGAATTTAGAACAACAGGTGCCTGGCATTGTGTACAGATCTTTCTGTTCAGTCTGAGATTTAACCACTATCCTCACAACAGTACACTCCCATAGAGTCAGGATTTTCATAAGCCTATCATAGTTGATTTTTAAAAAATCTTTGCATTTCCTGCAGGTTCTTGAGTACTGAATTAATTTGTGTTTTCTTGGGTTGTTTTGTTTAATTTGAATGTATGTGTTTAGCTCTTCCTCATTTTTCCTTTTGTTTCTTTCACTCAAGTTCTTACCTAAAGTGCTGAGAAACCAATTTTTCTTTCTCAAGCTATTCAAGGTGAACATTATTTAGTCCAAAGCAATTTCAATAATATTTAAACACCTTCATATCTATGAATGGTATATGAATGTTAAGAGCTGAGAAGGGTCTTTTTATTTTCAGAGCAGTCTTTGGCATACACAGACTGATCATGAATTATATGAAGATGATAAAACTACAGATGCTTGCCAGGAGGAGAAAAACCTATTATTAATTGTTTGACAGAGGCTTCCCTTCTTGTGAAAGAAATATGTTGCTTTATTACGATTTCAAAAAATCATATTGCTAGGAAGAACCTAAACAATCATCTAACATTACAGAGTTGAAGGAGCTGAACTAACCTCCTGAATAATTTCCTTTTGGATGAAATAAAAGCAGGCTTCCAAAAGAGAGTAGATTTTAGAGAAACATGATGAGTTTTATGTAAATAGGTGCTTAGCTGATTTTGTTAATTGGTGAACAAATACAGGGAAATAAAGTACAGCAAGGTGAAAAATAAAGAACTCTGCATTGAAATACTCATGTGTGTGTGTATGTGTGTTTGTGCACACACGTGCCTGTACACAGTCGCGCATGTTCATGTGCTCATTCCTGGAATTCATCATTCCTGAGGCTTGATAGTGCCTGGGTACTAGCTCTAAGCTTCTGTACCGAAGGATAGTGGTCTACCTCTTGAGCCTCTGCTCCACTTCTGGTTTTTTGGAGATAATCTCATGTATTTTCATGAATGGACTGGCTTTGAACAGTGATGTTCAGATCTCAGCCTCCAGAGTAGCTAGCTATTCTGATTCAGCCTCTGAGTAGGTAGTTAAAATTCTGCCTGTCCTCTGTGCTTCACTGCTCTTTCATTCTTTACCAGAGGTAATCACAAGCCTAAGTAATATATATGTCTGATTGCTTTAAAAATACTGTTACTGCTTGGCACCAGGGGCTCCCATCTGTACTCTTAACTACTTAAGATACTTAAGAACAGAACCCAGGCCAAATTTTAGTGGACTCCATCTCTATCTATAGTTGGGTGCATTGGATCATTTCCACCATCCTGCACTATATAGAAACTAAGATTGGAAAGACTGCAGATCCAGGCCAGCCAAGGTAAGAAGCTCGATGAGTTGGTGTGCAACTCTGATGCCATTGATGAATGGAAGTCTAACGAGAGATCAGGTGCATGTTCTTGTCAAAAGGGAATCCCTATCCTAAAATTAAACACTGATAATGATACCAGCCTAGCAAGAGTAATACCCCAAGTTGAAATCCCCACAATTTCCCACAACCAAAATAAGTATATACATTAACATCCAAAAACATAGTACAATCTGTTCTTTGCTCTAATATCATCTGTAACTGATTATGCTACAATGTGGCAGAATAGTTTCTTCATTAAACTTGTGATATATTTAAAAAGAATTAGAAAATTCTTTTTCACTTATTAAGTGCAAACAAATGGCAAATTGCCTCATTACTTACATAATTGACTACCATTAAAAATTCATCTAATGATTATTATAGTAATATATTATTCTGATTTATTACTTTACTTTGTAACAGGTTTTAAACTGTTTGAGCTCTGCTGGAGTTTAAGTATTTAACTATTATCATCAAAGTATATTCCTTGGGTACTTGGGGCAGATTTTTACAAAGTTTTTAACCAATTGTTTCTAAGAATTTTTAATTGGTATATTATTTTGTTTATTTTTAAATTCAATTTAATTTTATTGTAAAGGTGATGTACACAGGGGTTACAGTTACATAAGTAATGTAATGAGTACATTTCTTATGGAAGGAACATTGTTATCCCCGCCATCGTTTTTTTCTACACTCAAACAACTACTGATGCTTCTGCTGTTGCTATTGATCAGTGGGTAAATTTGCTTTCTTTATTCATGCATTTTTATTATAACATTGATATACAGAGGGTTTACAGTTACTTAAGTCAACTAAAGAGTACACTTCATTTTATTTTCTAAATTTCAAGATTTGAACTTAATAACTTATTTTCTTTTGTTTCTTTAGGGTAATTCTTTTCTCATAGTTGTAGGATTAGTTAATTTACTTTTGAATGATTTTTACACATGTAAATAATTCAGACACGTATATTTTGCTTTTTAAGTATTTAACATGTGAATATTTAAAACTATTTTCTCCCATTTTTGTATGGTTGGTGAATTTAAATAAATTTATTTTCTTATATTTCTAAACATATTTTTCCAGGTAACAAATACTTTCTCTATTTTCAAGAAGCACATACTTTATTAAGAAAGGCTTCATTACCTGGTCATTTTTGGTAAATATTTGTACTTGAATTAAAAATGTGCGAGATGGGCATGGTGATTTGTGGCTTCCATTTTTTAGCTATGGTAGGAACTGCATATAGGTTTGTAATTCGCGAGAACTTGAGAAACTGTGAGACCTTATTATAAAAATATCCAGAGTGAAATGATTAGAGTTATAGCAATGCGTAGCGAGATATAGAACACCTGGTGTTCATATTCTAAGTCTTCAGTTAAAACACCAATAACATCAATCTTTTGTCAAAATAAAAGGATACATGTTTCAAAATGGTTATTATTTGAAACTGGTTTGCAAAGGTTCTCCAGTCTTCTATTTCTTAATTTTCAATTTACTTAATCTATAAGAATTCAAGTATTTTGTGACTATTTTATTTCTACTAAACTTTTAAATAGTATGAGCAATATTATTTCATATATTAACCTACTTTTTCTAGTAGTTATAATGTCCTCTGTTTAATATGATAATATTAATATTCCAAATGTGTGTATGTGGAGTATATGTGGGGGGATGGGTTTATGTGTGTGTGTGTTTGTGTGTGTGTGTGTGTGTGTGTGCTTTCTGTGTACTTTGTAATGTTTGGAAGATCACACCATTGTTACACATATGCTAGGCCAAGGTTTTACCACTGAACTATAGAGTCTAGTTATAATGTAAATAGAGTTTTAAATTATGACTTTTAAATTTTCATTCCTAATATATTTTTTCAAAATTATATATGATAAAATGTGATCCATAGTCTATCCACGTTAGCAATTTTTATTGTTATTTTATTGTTTTATTGAAGATTTCCACTGCCTTTCCATTTCCAAACTCTTGCCTTTCTTAATGATAAAGGTTTTACTTTCCTTTATTTCTCTCTTCATTCTTTTTGCCTGTAGAATTTACCCATTATTTCTCTTATTTCTTTGGAGATTAATTATCATATTCCTATTACAGTTTCTTTACATTGTAACATGTCTATACAATGCTTTATTTTTTCCACCTTCTCTGACTCTCAGTTCCACACTACTAGGTGGATTAAAAACAAACTTGATTCAGAACACTTTGATTATTTTCCTCCTTCTCTTCTCTGAAGTCTTTCTGTCTTTTGAAACACAATAACAGCTCCTATGTGGTTCATCATTCTATCCCCTCTCACTCTCATCTGTATTACAATTCAAGTCGTTATCATTCAGCTTTATTATGCTATAGTGTTATCTAAATCTTAACTCATCTTTAAATTAATTTTAGTTGCTTCAAGCATTCTCTAAAGACATTTTTCTATATATGATATCTGGGGTCTTGTGTTTCACAAGGTACAAAATATGAGTGACTAGCAAACATCTAGATATTTCTGTAGAATATTGGTCCACCTGCTCAATAAACTTGTATGTAAATTCAAGGAGTACAGGTCAGTCAGAAAATCTTGTAAAATGTTGTAGCTTGAGCCTTCATACTAGATTTGAATCTTATTACCATGTTTAGTAGTGAAGACATCAGAGCTCTACTATAAGAACAGACACATAGAAGAATGTAAGACATTTATCAAAAATAAATTCATAGTTTTATGGTCAATAGATTTTGAAAAGGATGCCATGACTTTATGAAATAAAAATAGAATCTTAAATGGGTGTATTGGGACTATGGCCTCTCTAGATTTAAAGAACGATCTTAGACTACTACCTCAAACCATATACAAAAAATCAAAATAAAAAATGATTATCAAACTAAGTGTGAAATGTAAAAATCTATAAAACATAAATGTAAAAATTCATAACATTGGATCCGTGAAGGTTTCTAAAAATTTGACATGGAAAACATTACTGGCTAAAGAAAAGCAAGAATAAACTGGTTTATATCAACTGATAACTTTTCATAATTCTATGAAAGAAGTGAAAACATATCCAACAGATACAGGGCACACATTTGTTAATGCTACAATACTAATGCTACAATGATCCTCAGTCTTAAGTACTTTTATATCTTCTAATTCTATATAAATATTTTCCTGAACATGATATTTCTTTAAAGAACATATGTAAATTAATAGTCAATTGGAGGAGCCTATGAATTAAGCTCCTCATTAGTATCTAAGAAAAATTAAAAATAAAACTCACTAATATGACCATCATATAAAAAGATGACACAAAATATAGTAAGGCATTTGTGGAGAAATTGATATAGGAAGCAAGTTTTCAAGTCTTCAAAAGGTCAAAGAGAATTGTATAGCATCCAGCCATTACACTTACATGTATGTATTAAAGAGAAGTGAAATCTTTTTTGGACAGGGAATATAGTTCATTGACAGTGGACTTGAATAGTATGTGTGAGATCCTGGAAATAGTCCCCAAAAACAAATTTTGAAAAGACATACTATAGAGGATGTATGCTGGACAAATTCCTGTAACTGAATTTTATATGAATTTTAATGGCTTTTCTAAAATTACAGCATTTCTATTTGAAGAAATGCAAGTTTGTAAAAATTAGGCTTGGAAAACCTATGATTGTACCATTCATTTCCAAAGCTCTAAAATATATACAATAAAAGGAGATAATTGATGCATGTGAATTTCATGTCAGCGAAAAATAAATATTGTTAAAAATACTTCACACAGATTGCAGAATGCCTAAAAAGATGTGCTGGCTAAAAATTCTTTGTAAACTACAGCTTTTGAAACAAGGATGTGATTTCTATTTTGGGTTTTTTGTCTGCTATTTTGAGTTTATGCAGAGATAACTCAATCAAAAATTGTATGTGATAAATGGAATATCTAGGAATTATTCATCACTTATAAGTAATTGATAAACTTTTCTGGAAGAAACTTTTAGCAAATGACAGTAGACCCAAATCTATGCATCTGCAGTTTATGAAAATCATATGTTACTTGCTCAACCAAATTGCTTTTCTCTTTTTCTAGGAAAAAATAGTATTCTCAAGGTAAGAGCCAATAGCAGTGAAAAGAAACAAAATAGACAATTGTCTTGATTTATTTGTGAAAATAACAAATGAAACAAAATAATTCCACTTAAGGGACTCCAATATTAGTATCTATGAAGAAGTTCCTGAATGCCAACATCCATTGAATTTTTGAAATTTTAATTTCTACCACATATGAAAATTTTAAAAAGAAAACAAATATAGTCTTAGAGCAAACCAGTCTTACAATAATTTTCTTAATTTTTTTGAAATTACAAAAGAATTGATACCATTATGAAAATGATCCTTTCCTATGGAAATCATTTAAAAATATTTATCAATTATTATAATTCCAATACCAAAGAAGATTAATTTTATATAATCATTACAAATATTATTTTATTACTCTCGTAAAATAGAATAAAAGACCAGTCCTAATATATAATCATGGTTCTTCATTTCTAATCATTACCTAAATATCTTAAACAATCTAAATAGTCATGTCTTTAACATAAACGTAAATATTCTATAATTTTTACTTAACATTTTCCAGTGGCATATATTCATGTTTCTAAGAAATGTTCCCAGCAGTTAAAAGACACTTTTGTGAAATTAATGTGATATATTTTGCTGTTGTTATTGTTGTTGTTTGCAAGGCCTGGGCATTGTCCCTAAGCCTTTTTATGACCAAAGCCAGCACTCTACAACTTGAGTCACAGAGCTAATTCTTGTTTTTAGTGGTTAATTGGAGATAAGAATCTAACAAGTACTTTTATGTCTGGGCTAGTTTTGAACACAGTTCTAAGAACTCATTACCCATAACAGCTTGAATTATAGGCGTGAGTTACTGGTACTTGATTTGATGTATTTTTTTTAATTGTAATAATATTTTAAGATTTTTGTTTAACTATAATGTACATCGTTCTTCACATAAATTTGGAGATATGGGGCTGGGAAGGTGGCTCAGTGGTAGAGCACTTGCCTTGCATGCCTGAGGCCCTGGGTTCGATTCCTCAGTTCCACATAAGCAAAAAAACAAAAACAATAACAAAAACAAATTTAGAGATATGTATATATTTCTGATGACAAAATATCTCTAAAAATGTCTGACTTTCTACACGTAATATGTATATATACATATATATATATATATACATATATATATTTCTGAAGACAGACTCCCTTTAAAACTTTTATGCTAATATTTTTTGACTTTTTCATTTCAAAGATATACCGTCTATTTTTTCCAAAAGTTCCCTAGAATAAAATAACAAATATTTCAATAGAATGTAGTGTATTACTTTCAAGGGAATTTTAGATATACACATGATATTTTAGTAACATTTACAGTATATTACTTGAAATAATTCTGTTCAAACTCTGAAATATTTTTTGTAGTGGTGGGTAGAGAGGAAATTAATTCATAATGGTTAGGAATTTGCAATCCTTCAAAAATCTATTCCATAATTTGTTATAAGCACATTTGTTATAAGCACATAGTCAATTTTCCTGTTATGGTTTAGTTTTTTTATTTCTTTATTTGTTCAAAATTCTAATATGGATGCATGCACAGTGGTAACATTAAAATTATTAATCAATATACAAATAATTGCAAAATCATACATACACATCAGACTTTCAATAGTTAGCACTTATGATGCTAATAATAATTTTGGTGAAGATGATGACCACAGTATACCCTGATAATGACAATGTTGTGATTGAAAAGGAAAAATTTTACAGTTTGAAGCTAGATTTCCCACATTGAATACATAGTAATACACAGCATTGGATTACATACAATAAGAATAACAAGAGGAGAGTTTCAATACGAAGAAAAACAATCACATAAACACGTAGAGACAGTGAAAACGCTAATGTTATTTCTGCAGTCTCTCTAATGTATACTCACTTTTCTTGGTGGTATTATTTTCTTATAAATAAAGTTGTTTATTTCCAGATTTGATGGACTAAGATGTAGTTTTCAAGTTAGTGTGGTTAGTTCAAATAACCTTCTCCTATAGAAACTATTCAATCACCAATGTTTTCCAATGATATATTAAAAGTGTGTTCTTCAATACAGCTGTAAACTCTTGACCCAATTTACATAAAACCACTTACATATCTGTAGTTACCTTAAAAGGGCATAGGCCTTAAAGCCAGGGGGTAAAATTTATTTTTATTTCTGCATGAAACAATTTGTGACTTTATACCAACAAACTGAATTTGACACTTTCCTTATTTGTAAGCTAAGGTGGAAAATGTAAGGACTCTTCAGTTTTCATTTTTTCTTCCTCTAGACGTCAAAAAATATATTCTTCATTATTTCTTGTAGATTACATTCATTTACAGATGAGAAATGTAAGGCCTACAGTCAATGTAGAGAGTAAATAATAATACTAGAATTTGTATCTGAGCTCTTCACTCTTTGTGCTTACAAGGAGAATAATTTGGTGATGGAGAGGACCAATATGAAAAGACTATGGGGAAAATGCATATTTTGAAAATGGTTGTTTTAAGATTAGGTGACAGTGATGAGTGAATGAAACAGGCTGGTGACAGGGGCATAAAAAGGAGTACATAGAAATCATATTAGTGTCAGAAACTGAGAAAAACTTGATCATTCATCTTATCTAATGTGATGGAGTAGAGGGATAAGTAGAAATCTAAAGTGCTTCCATATGTTTGGCTGGCAACTGTGTTAGTGTTATTCTTAGTGATAAGGAACACAGGTGGAAATGATGGATTTAGTGGAAAAAACTCTGACAGTTCTAAAGTTTATATTAAACAGATGGAAAGATAGGTCTGTTTAGACATCATCAAAATATCCACGGCCAGGAATATGAAAAAGAATAATAAAATCACGGGCATTATTGAAGGGAAGAGGAAAAGGAAATTTCAGATACAAGTGTGAGCAATGTGAGCACCAGTGTGGACATGATTGGAAGAGATAAATAAGGAAACAAAAAAGTAATAAACACAGATTTATGGAAATAAAGGAAGGAAAGAATTTGCAGGATGATATTTAAGGAAATATGCTACTTGGATTTGAAAAGTAAAAGGACATAGACAAGTTCAATAAGAACAGTGTTTGGGGGAAAATTATATTGATAAAATTTATAGATATGAATGTGAAGCCATAAAATTCTGGATCCATGAATTCAACAGATCCTGTTGATTTTAAATGTTGGGAACAAATGCTTTTATCCTGATCTTAGAAGAATTATACAAATACAACTCTTCTGAACTTTACTTAGAGGAATTCTGTGAATATTTTTGAAGCCTTTGTTTAGGCAGGAGTTTATGGATTGGACTACAGCACAGACAACCTTAATTTGTTGTACATTTCCAATGAGTGGCCCATGTATCCACATCAGTTTAGGATTTTATTGAAATATCTTTAGATATGTTTGGATATCTTATGTTGTCTTATCAGCCTATTAATAATAAATGTAGGACGAGTAACACCAAGTATTAGTTTAAACATATAGCTTTACTGATGTGACTGAGGACTCCTCGAAGTGATTCTTGTTTAGAATAGAAAATGTCTCAATAGTCTTTGAAACAGCATAACTGCCATATACTCTATTGAAATACAATTCTTGTTAGGGATATCTCCATGCTGAAATAACCTAGTCAATCAACCTGCCACAAATTCTTATATGTAGCAAGTGCTCTTATAAACATCAAGCTTTTATTGAATTGAAGAGTTCAGACATGACCTTCACCACTACGATTAAATGCCTAAAAGATAAGACATGTTGCTTTAATGCCTTTCTTTCATTTTCTCATACTCATTTGCTTGTAGGGAAGGATTCTGATGTAACAATAATACAATGCTAACTTCTTAAGTAGAGAGTTTAATTGACAAATTCACAAATTATTCTAGCATTCTATTTTCCTAGAATATACTTTCAAGGGAGTATAATTAGAACTTAGTTAATAGATAATTCCAACAGTCGACTTATAACATGATGAAGTGTATAATCTAGACAGGGTTGCCAACAAATAGATGCTATTAATTTATAAATTTAGAAAAAGAGCAATTTTTTGAGACTTTGATGTAACATAGTATGAAGGGAATAACTGTGTGACATCTTTTTTCTTCTATTATACATAACAGAGGAAGAAATTTCCATAATTACGTACCTCTGTATACAATTAGAAAAACA
>NW_024871783.1:0-28379 GCF_019054845.1 Dipodomys spectabilis | reverse complement strand
ACAACCCCCCTTCTGGGTTTTTCTGTGATGTCTTAGGAATAAGTGTCATGGACTTTCCTAATCTGGCTGGAATCAAATTCAGATTATCTACATCTCACCCTCTGAAGAGCTGGGATTACAGTGAGAAGCCACTGGCACCTTCTTTCTTTTCTTCTTCATTTTTAATCTGGACAATCTGACTTCTTAGCAGGGTCATTGAAATGGTTTGAATTTATAAATTAACTACCCAATGTTCTTTAGAACTGCTTTACCTGAGAAGGATTTTCTCTCCTCATCTTCTCCTCTGGGTCACATGTTTGAAGCCAAAAGTGAGAAATGAGTGTCACAGGATTTGGGAGCAAATGTCCACAGGCCATGACAATTCTGTCACTTAGCATTGAGCTGCAGTGAATTTGCTGTCTCAAGATGATAAGACCAAAAGCCAGAGCGATCCTCATACTGTCTGCATTACTCCTTTTGTCTATAAAATGATCTAGTAATTATGAGTGTTATGTGTCTACAACCTTAAGTATCTAGAACCCACTAGAAGCATCTTCATATATCTCTTTTTCTCTAGTGCCTCTCAAGATTTAGACTAAGGGTTTGTGTGGAGGGACTCCTTGGTGTATCCCTGAAGAAAGCCGCCTAAATCCTGTTTGGGAGACAGCCGTTCAAATTCAGCCTGAGCAAGAATTCTGTGAAACTCTTATCTCCAATAAACCACCAGAACACCACAAGTGGAACAGTGGTCCAGAGGGCAGAGTTCCAGCTTTGAGAGAGAAAGTCGAGAAGGAGACACAGGCCAGACCAGGCAGGAAAGCCTGGGAGGCGCTTATGTCGAATTAATGACCAGATGGCTGAAAGTGGAGCTGTGGTGGTTGTAAAGCCTCAGCTTTGGGAAAAACAGCTGAGGAATGCATTGGGCCCTGAGGTTAAGCACTGGGATGTCCACAAAAAAATTTCAAAAAGAGAAGGCCAATTTTATGTATCAGTGCCCTACCTACTTATGTCTGTATATTACCTCCCTGAATGCAAACAGACCTTATGCAGTGCTTCTCCTTTTATTTACTGATTTATATTTCAGATATGCTCCTTTCATATACTACATCATTCTCTTCATTTCAGGCCCATGGCTTTTCTCTTCCAGGGTTCCAGGCCTGTGTCCTTAGATGATACACTGATGCTCTCAGGAGCCTTTATTTACATTTTGTTATGAGGCCAATGCAGGAACCATAACAAACTAGGCAGGGGAAAAGAAGACCAGGTTTCATAGAAGTATCCAGTATTCAGAAACTTAAACTTGGGGAGGTAAAATGGCAACATACTTTCCTAAAAAACTACCATTAAGGAAAAAATGAGGGAGCTGGGAATGTGGATTACTGAGAGAGTGCTTGTCTAGCATGCAAGAAGCCCTGGGTATGATTCCTCGGTAGCACATACACAGAATAAGCCAGAATTGGGGCTGTGGCTCAGGTAGTAGAGTGCTCCAGACAGTGCCCAGGCCTTGAGTTCAACCCAAGAGATATCTAGGTAGAATGGTAGGTAGGTAGATAGATAGACAGACATAGGATAGATAGAAAGAAAGAAAGAAAGAAAGAAAGAAAGAAAGAAAGAAAGAAAGAAAGAAAGAAAGAAAGAAAGAAAGGAAGAAAGAAAGAAAGAAAGAAAGAAAGAAAGAAAGAAAGAAAGAAAGAAAGAAAGAAAGAAAGAAAGAAAGAAAGAACGAAAGAAAGAAAAAAGAAAGAAAGAAAGAAAGAAAGATAGATAGATAGATAGGAAGATGATAGATGAATCTGGTCTTGGATTTCAGGAGGAAAGAAGGGAACAATTTCCAGTCATTAGGCCTTCTGCAGTGTGCCAAGACACCAGCATTGCCTTCACACAACCAGAGAGCTATAAGACTGTCCCTTTCCCACTTCTCAGGCAGCCAAGGGCACCAGAGGCAATTGGGCAGAGCCAGTTTCTAACTCAGATGATTGGAGAAAGAAGAGAAACAACCCTGACTCTAGTTGTTCTGGGGATTTGAATTAATTATGTGGAGAATGAAGGAAGGAGAAAGGACTGGCAGAGGTAGAAGAAGGGCCTTCAAATCTGACAGATGGAGAATCAAAAACCCACTCCCTAAGACCAGAGAGCAGGGTTTTTCTACTCTGTTCCTCCCCTCTCCCCGACTAAACTGGCTCTATTGGTAACCTAAGATAGCCTGATTCTCCCTTCACTTGTGGGAAGAATGTTAATTGGTCATTGTTTGAAGAGGCTGAGAAAAGCCTGACCCTGGTGTAACTCTAACAAGTGTTTTAGGTTTTCTCCAATTGCTTGCATTGCCTGGAATATATGAAGTGGTTTTGCTGCTCACTTATCTGTTGAATTTGTACATTCTGCCTCCGAATCCTGTAGGCCTGGTCTCTGCACCTAGCCTGGCTTTTGAAACTGTTTTCTGTCCTTCAATTACAGTGTTACACTGGAGTTCTTTCTGCTAATGGAGTTAGGGTTTGGAGCCTGAGAACTTCATGTAAACCCAAGATGGGTCAATGTTTCTTTCCTGCTTCTATAGCTCAAGAATTCTAAGAACATTTAGAGTTCAAGTACTTCTCATCACCAAGGGAAACACAGGAAGCTCTTGAACATCTGACCTTTCAGAAGTGGAAGTCAGAGTCTCATAGACTTTCCTGCCCTGGCTGGCTTCACCTTGTGATCCTCAAACCTCAGTCTCCTGAGCTAGGGTGACAGGCCTGAACTACTGGTGCTCTGCTAGGCTCAGAGCTGTAATGACCTTGACAGTACAAGTCAACAGCTATCACAATGGGCTTGGGGAGCATATTAAGCCTTTCAACATTGGACCTTTCAGATCCCTGTAGGACACAAGATTACAATGCTAGAGTCTGAGAGGCTGGGCATATGGATGTGTTACACTTGAACCTGAAGCTCTGACTCCAATTCAGGGATACATCAGTGTTCATTTTCCAAAGAATGATCTCATAATTAGCAAATAGGAAAAGTACCTGGATTAACCCTCACTTTTTTCTCACTTTTTTCCCAAGAGTGTGTCTTGAACTCAAGCCTGGGCACTGTCCCTTAGCCCCTCAGGTCAAGACAAACACTCTACCACTTGAGTAATAGCACCACATGGGGTCTTTGGGTGGTTCACTGGAGATAAGAGTCTAACAGGCTTTCCTTGGCTAGGCTGTCTTTGAACTGTGTTCCTCAGCTCTCAGCCTCCTGAGAAGCTAGAGTTCCATGTGTGAGACACTGGCATCTGGTCTATTGTCTTTGACAGTCCTGGGGCTTGATCTTAGGGCCTAGGTACTGTCTCTGAGCTCCTTTTTCTCAAGGCTAGCTACTTGAGCCACTGGACAGTTTCTACCTTTTTCTGAGTATGTGGCATTGAGGATTCAAACCCTGGCATTCATGCATGCTAAGCGAGCTCTTTACCACTAAGCCACATTTCTAGCTCCATCCTTTCAATTTTATCCCTCACTTGCCTATCCTCAGGAAAAGGTTTCTGACTATAAATCATCTAAAGAAATCCCAATAGGAAGAAGTCCAAAGATTGGACAAAGCTCATACTTGGAAGAGACTCTAAACATGTGAAGACTGTGACAAACGCATCCATTTAATTATGTATTATGTTTCAACACTTAATAAAATATTAATGAAAAATGAGTCAATGTCCTAAATTGCTGCATAGCATGTTATTATAGGTGTGCAAAATGTAATAAATATTATGTGTATTATATGCTAAATACAATAATAAATCAATTAAAAATAAAAATAAAGCAAAATAAAAATAAGAAAAATTTTAAAAAAGTAAACACAAAATCAATAATAAAATCATAATATGAAATTAACATACATAAGTGTATATCATATATTTCACATGTATAGAAATAGTTTTTCAATTGCAGGACCTTCATTCAGGCCCTGAATTTCTTTTCCTCAAAGAGAGTGAGCTTCTCCTTCACCCATGTTGTAAGAGTTACATGGATGGTTAGCTCAAATCCTAGCAATGGCAGAAATACTGGCCCCAGTTTCGACAGTGACTTACTTTTTTTTAACGGAAGCACTCATGTTTACTCAGTTCCATACTGAACATTAAAAAAAAGTAGTGTAGAATTTTGTACAGCTATTCAGACATACTTTCCTTACCTCTAAAATGCTTATCTGAGAACTATATTGTTTCTCTTTTTTGTGCTTTTTTATTGTAAAAATGTTTTACAGAGGGGTTACAGTTACAGGAGCAAGGTAATGAGTACGTTTCCAATTGAGCATTATTGACTCCTCCTTTGTTTTCCCCTTACCATCCCTTGCCTCCCATCTCCACAAATACATCACCCTGCCGAGGTCAGTGACTTAGTTTTTCATTTTTGGTTGGCACTGGGATTGAACTCAAGCTGTGGCAACTCTTCCCTCACATTGCTACAAGTTTACCAAGACCTTGAGTTCAAATCCCAGGCTAGGAAAGAAAACTGGCAGAAATTCCAAACCAGGGAGCTTTATTTTTTTTAATTTATTAAATAATCTTTTTTCTTTATTCTTTTTTTTTTTTACAACCATGGGGCTTGAAGTCAGTTCGTTTAAACTCTGCCTCAGCTTGGATCTCCCATACCCGACCCTGAGGTCCTAGGCCCAGAGTTCTTGCAGGTAGAAAAAAAAACCCTGGAAAGCACAAAAAGTGGCAAGCTGTAGAGGGCTGGGGTTTTATGATTTTTTCTTTGGACGGTAACTATCCTGGGTCTGAATGACATGGCTGCAAGGTGGACCTGACCTGCTCTTGCTGATGGCTGGTGGGCTATCAGTGAAGCCATAGGCCAACCTGTCACCATATGCCCTGGGTTCAAATCCCAGTCCTAATACCAATGGCAGGAGATGACAAGAGACTCATTCCTATAGATAGGAATACTGATTAAAAGAGTAGTTCATGCATCCGTCTTGTCTAAAATTGGATGCAATAATCCTAGAATGCTGATTGGTCTTAATGTTATTAAGCATGAAAAGAATAATATTCCTTCAATGGTGGGATAATAAATACCTAAGAATTGGTAGGAACGTAGTAGTTGTCATTCAATCATAGATTGACGGCTCTGGCACTCTTTACCAATATATATTTATTTGTATACCACCGTCTGCCTATCCATGTATTGCTGTTTTGGCCAAACCTGGGGGTTGATCTCAGTGCTGGGCAAACACATGACAGCTTCATTGTCTAGAGGCTGCCATGCTGAAACTCACCCATTCATGAATTTGGCCTGCTAGACACCGAGTTCAGATCCTCACACTGCCAGACATGATGGAGAACACATCTAAAATCTAGATTCTATGTGATAGAATGTAAGCAATGTAATAAATGGTATAGGTGTAATCAGAGTCAATAAAATAAATGGTAAATAAATGAATAAAACAAGAAATCAAATGAATAACCACACCAAACACAATATGGACTGAACATATGTATGGAAGTATAAATCCCATCGTTAAAATGTATATAAGGAGTATCTTTTCCAGGCATGAGGCTTGAATTCAGCCTCTCTACGAAAAGGGAATGGCGGGAGATCCTGAGATACTCATTTCTGGAACTAGGAAGAGTCATGGAATGCAATCAATCTCATCCTTGAATGAGTACTTCGTGCATGATGCAAGTAGGAAATGATAGGCAAGACTCATGGGGTATAGATTATTTGTAAAGGAGAGTTGATGAAGCGTGACAATAATAATCACAGTCATGAAATGGAGGCATCAGGAAAGATCCAAGAATCAGTAGTCACACAGATTGGATTCCATCACATGTCACCATCAATCCTACTCTATACAAATATATACTTATTTGCATACTACCTTCAGCTTATGAATGGGTGACTATTGTGCTCACCACTCTCTCCCCAGGGGGGCTCAAACTCAGGTACTGGGAAGGCCTAGCTCCTTCGTTGCTAACAGGCTGGTGTGCTCATGTGGAACCATTCACCAATGGTGCCTGCTAGGCCTGAGTTCAGATCCCAGCCCTGCCAAAAGATTCATCTTGATGCCAGAAGCCAATCGTTGCACCTGTTTCATTTCGTATGCAAGTACTGGGTCCCAGCTAGGATGGCGAATGCATGGGCCACCCTGTGGTCATGGGAATAAGTTGTTATCCATGTCAGCCCAGTTATACCTGTCATAATATACTCAAGAAAATACACAATACATTCATGAATAGCATACAAAATAAAGACAATAAGTGCACTCAATGCATGATGCAGTCCACACATGGATGTGAATATACATCCCATGTTTCAATGATGCATTGAGGACTATTTTGGCCTCCCTAGGGCTCGATCTCAGTTCCTGGGAACAACCCAGCTCCTTCCTGGCTCACAGTATGGTGTGATCACGTGTACCCACTGTGCAGTTGGGCTTCTTAAACCCCAAGTTGGAGTCCCAGCACTGCCAAAAATTAACCCTGATGTGAGAAGACAGTTGTTGCACCTGTTTTCCTGTGCTACACAAATTTTGGGTCTCTGCTAGATGGAGAATGTATAGGCAACTCTATACTCATGGGAATAGGTTGTCTTCCAGTTCACCACAGTTATATCTGTCAACTTATACTTAAGAACATACACAATACATCAATGAATAAGACACAAAGAGAATGACTACACCAAACACAAGATGCTGCCCACCCATGTTTGGAAATATAGATCCTCTGCTTAATTATGAATTTATGACTATATTGGCCCCCACCAGGGATCAATACCAGGTCCCGGGAATGGCCTAGCTCCTTAGAGGCTCACAGGCTGGTGTGCTTACCATGACCCATTCACTAATTGGGCCTGCTAGGCCTTGAGTTCAAATTCCAGCACTGCCAAAAGATTCATTGTTATGTGAAAAGCCTAGGGTTGCACAGGTTTTTGTGTTCTGTACATGTCCTGGATGTCATTGAAGATGGAGAATGCTATATAGGCAACTGTACAGCCATGGGAATAGGTTGTCATCCATGTCAGCAAAGTTATATCTGTCACCATACTCAATAAAATGCACAATACATCAGTGAATAAGACACAAAATAAAAAGAATAACTACACTGAATGCAAGGTGCTTACCGCACCTTTAGGTAAAGAGAGGTCCTATGTTTAAAAAAGGTGGGCTTGCTATTTTGTCCAGTGCTGGGCTTCAAATCAGGCCCTGGACCAGGTCTGACATTCTAGTCTTCAAGGTGAGCTTCCCCTTCCCCCACAGTGCAACAGAGCTACCCACACCTGAGTTCAAATCCTAGCACTGACAAAAGATTCATCCTGATGTCAGAAGCCAGTTGTTGCACACGTTTTCTTCTCCTGTGAAAGTCCTGAGTATCAACTAGGAAAGGGAATTCATAGACAACCCTATAACCATGGGAACCTTTTGTCATCCATGTCAGCACAGTTATACCTGTCACCATAGTTAGTAAAATACACAATACCTCCATGACATAGATACAAAATAAGGAGAAGAAGTTCACTAAACACAATATGCTATTGACTCATGTATGTCAATATAGATTGTATGTTTAAATTATGAATTTATGACTACAGTGAACCACCTTGGGGATCAATGTCAGATCCTGGGACTGGCTTAGCTCCTTATTTGCTCACAGGTTGGTGTGTGAACCTTGACTTATTGGTCAATTGGTCCTACTAGGCCGTGAGTTCAGATCCCAGCTCTACCAACAAGTGGATCGTGGAGTAAGAAGCCAAGTGTGAAACTTGTTTTCCTTTTCTCTGAATATCCTGGGTGATCCTGAGAATCCTGGCATTGTGGAGAACATTTCTACAAATCTAGATGCTCTGTGATAGGATGTCATCAATGAAATAAACAGAATGGGTTTCATCATAGTACAATCAATGGTAAATAAATAAATAAAACAAAAAATATAAGGAACAACCACACCAAACATGTATGGACTGAACGTCTATAGGTAAGTATAAAACCTATCTTT
Source organism: Dipodomys spectabilis (assembly GCF_019054845.1). NCBI lineage: Eukaryota > Metazoa > Chordata > Mammalia > Rodentia > Heteromyidae > Dipodomys > Dipodomys spectabilis. Next base: position 20,455 of record NW_024871783.1, on the reverse strand, counting down.
ACAATGTATATAATTAGTATGTTTTCCAAGGTTGGGCTTGAATTCAGGACTAGTGAACAGGTCTGATTTTCTTTTCTTCAAGTACGGTGATCGTCCCCTTCATCCACATTGGTGCAGATTTACCCACATCCTGAGTTCAAATCCAAAGCCTAGAAGAGTAAACGGCATGAATTGCAAGCGATGGAACTTTTTTTTAAATTTTACTTTTCTAAATATGGGGTTTGAACTCAGGTTGCAGCAACTCTGCCTCAGCATCGATCACCCTAGGCTGGGGTGCAGCCACTAGACCTGTAGCTGCTCCTGGGATCCTAGACCCCCAGGAATTGCAGGGAAAGCAATGCACAGAAAAAATGCGGCCTTTTTATGTTTTCTTCATTTGCACGGTGACCCTCATGGATCTGAATAACATTGTTGCAAAGGGTACTTCATCTTGCATTGATGAAGGCTGCCAGACTATCGGGGAGGCCATAGGCCCATGTGGCAACATAGTGCCTGATTTCGAGTCCCCGTCCTGACTCCAACCAATGGCAGGAGATACTGCTTCTATAAAATTAGACAGCATCATTTCAGGAGGCTAATAGACTTTAATATTTATGAAGCATTAAAAGAATATTATTACTTACAGGAACACAATAATTTCAGGACACTGATTTCATTAAGGATGAAAACAATAATATTAATTACATGGATGCATAATTAAAACCCAGGACTTGGTAGGAATTTAATCTATATAACTGAATAATGTATAGATATCTCTTACACTCGATTAATATATATATATATATATGTATATATATATATATACATATATATATATATATTAAGGTACTGTCATCTGCATATCAATGTTATTATTTTGTTAACCCCTGGGGCTTGATATCAGGTAATGGGAACATCCTGTCAGCTCAATTTGCCCCAGGATGGAGTGCTGACACTCACCCATTCATGAATTGGGCCTTGTAGGCTTGTAGGCCATGAGTTCAGATGCCAGCACTGCCAAAAAATGAATTGTGGTGTAAGAAGCCGATGGTGACATATGTTTTCCTTTTCTATGAAAGTCCTGGGTGTCAGGTATGAAGTTGAATACATATGCAGACATATATCCTATGTAATTAATGTAATAAATGCTTTTTGGGGGGGTCTGGTCGTGGGGCCTGAACTCTGGGCCTGGGCCCTGTCCCTCAGCTCTTCAGCTCAAGGCTAGCACTCTACCACTTGAGCCAGAGCGCCACTTCTGCCTTTTTTCTTTTTGCTTATGAGGAATCGAACCCAGGGCCTCATGCATGCAAGGCAAGTGTTCTACCACTGAGCTAATTTCCCAGGCCCATGTAATCAATGTTTTATGTGACATAATGGTCAATAAAATAAATGTTCAATGCATGAATAAAACAAAAAATTAAATAACTGAACTGAATGAAATATAGTCAAAATATAAATATGTAAATATAAATCATATATGTAAATTGTACATGAATAGGATGTTTTCTAGTGGTGGGGATCTATTTCAGGCCTAAGGAACAGACTTGAATTTCTTGACTTCAAGGAAACCAGCTTTCCCTTCCCACATAGTGCATCAGAGTTACCAAGACCATGAGTTCCAAAACCAGTCCTGGCAGAAAAATGGCACCTTTATAGTATGTGAGACCCAATTCTTAGTTATTTCATTATGCCTCCATTTTATTAATGTGATTGTTTAAATGCTTAATAAAATATTAACTAACATGGATCAGTGTCCTATAATATAATTGTGCATAATTTTATACTGGAATCATTGAAGAACCGCTCATTCAATCATGACACACATTACATTCTGTTGGTAATCATATGGATAGGAGTAAGTTTTTTGTATCTCCTGCCATTTGGTGGTGGCAGGACCAGGATTCGAACTGTGGGCTACAGCTCCCACCACTTAAACCCAAGGATAGGGAACTCACCTATTTGTCCAAGAACATCAGCAAGACCAATGATTAAGCAGGCACCAGTGGCTCTCAGCAGTCCTCCTTGATACTTACAAGGCTGTGATTGGAGGATCATGGTTGAAGTCATCCTAGGCAGGAAAGTCCTTGAGACCCCTTTCCAACTTCAGTGACAACAAAGCCAGAAGCGCTGTGGCTCGTTTGGAGGGCCAGCTTTGAATAAAAGTAGCTCACAGACTGTGCCCAGATCCTGAGTTCAAGGTCCAGGATTGGCAACAAACAGACATACACAATAATCTGTGCAGCCATCCAGTTAATGCTGGTCACCCTCTTGTCTCCAACTGAATTGACATTCTTCCCTGAGAAAAGGGCTGGGGAGATGTTAACTTCTTGACTCTGCCCATGCTGCTTGCATCACAGGAGTCTGGCCACACCCACATTCTTTCATGGTTCTTCCTGACCAATGGGATACAAGAATGGTGGCCACGCCCACATTCCATGATGCCTGGTAGCACCTGGATTCTCACTGTTAGTTTACACCACTACCAGCAGTTGAGGAAGGTGAGGTGTTTGAGTGGTGAGGAAGAGTCTCAAGGCCACTTCGGAGTATAGTAGGAAATTGAGAAGCCTGCCCACGCCCCAGCCACTTTCTCCCTTTCCCAAGTTTCGAGATTTCAAATATAAGGCAATGGCACGTTGCCAGCAGGATTAAAGCCCCAACCTGATCCCTGGACCTGGTTCTCTACATTGGGTCCATTTGTCCACAATACCACAATACCATCACTGCTTGCCCCACCTGGAACAGACTCCAGCAGCTTTTCCCAGCAGCACAGGTGTGTGGCCGCCTCCAAACCACCCCTACCGAGGTCAGACCACCCCCTGGGGGCACCATGACCCCTGCTTATTTCCTCTCCCTGGCTCTGAGGAGCCAACTTTCTGTCTTGGGCATTTCTGAAACAGAGACTCAATATATGCTCTGGCTGGACTGTATCAAGGTCCTCCTGTCTGTGACAGGTATGCTCCTCCAGGCCTGGTCCTCTGTAGTTGAGATGGTAGACATACAGCAACATAGGCAGTCATCAATTTAGAGGGATTATCCCCAACTTTTAGTCCACAGCAGCCGATTCTTGACCATAGGTGAAGCTCTGGGTAGGGCCTTAACCATCAGACCTCATTTTCCTCACAGGACAGTTGTTAGGAAACAAGGGATTTATGCAGAGGGAATCTCTGGAACATGGCTAGGCACAGAGGGAGCAGCCTTCAGATAAGGTTCTCTGCAGTCTGTGAGCAAATGACAGTAAGATACCCGGAAAGTGCTCAGATGGGGCCTTTTATTAACCATGCAACAGATGTGGGATTATGAAACAAAATATGGCTCTCTTTCATCATTACCCTATCCCCATATGGAAGGGGATCATTCATTGTGTGGAGTATTGCAGCTGGGGAAACCGAGGCACAGAGAAACCAAGTGACCTACTTATGACTTCAACTTCACAGGAAGCTCAGCCTGACTTCGCTACCATGCTCCCTAAGACAATGATTGTTATTCAGTAGACTTCTGGTGGTAGGAAGTCCACTTCTTGTCAGTCGTGGGACTTGAACTCTGGGTCTGGGCACTGTTCCCGAGCTCCTCAGCAAAAGGCTAGCCCTCTACCACTTGATCCCACAGCACCATTTCCGGTTTTCTGGTGGTTCTTTGAATATAAGAGTTTCACAGATGTTCCTGCCGGGGCTGGTTATGAACCATGATCCTCGTACCTCAGCCTCCTGTGTAGTTAGGATTAGAGTTCTAAGCCACCAGCAACCTTCTTAATTGTAATTGCGACTTTTTTCTCTCCCTCTTTCACAAGAACTGGTTGAATGGGTGCTGGAGGAGGAGGTTCGGCTCCCACATGTGGTTCCAACATGTGGCTGTGGGTCAGGTGCTGTCTTGCTCAGCCTGTTGAAACAGCTCCATGAGATAAGCCCTTCTGTGCCCCGGCTAGACCATGAGAGTTCTTCATTGTCCATCCAGCCTTACTGGACTTATTGTATTGTATTGCTTTTGACGTCATTTCTAGCACCTGGCGAAAATTATGATACATAGTTACTAAATAAAAATGTAATGCCATCTTAAAGTCATTTAGGGCTCTGGGAATGTGGCTTCATGGTACCGTGATTGCCTATGATGCATGAAACCCTGGGTTCAATTCCTCAGTAACACATAAAAAGAAAAATTCTGGAAGTGGTGCTGTGCCTCAAGTGGTAGAGTGCTAGCTTTGAGCAAAAAAAAAAAAAAGAAAAAAAAACTCAGGAATAATTCCATACCCCTGAGTTTAAGCCCCTGGACTGGCAAAACAAAACAAAACAAAACAAAAACATTTAGTTAGTAAATGCAAAATAAAGAACCCATACTTGTAATATATAATTGCTCCTTCCATACTGACACTTGACAATCGTCCTTAATTCATGTACTTATATTAGGATACTGTGTTGAAAAAAGTTTTGTTCATTAAGTCACAGCTATTAATGCCAGGAATGTGCTTAGATGTCAGGTGAAGATTAATTCTGGAAATTCAACGATTCCAGGATTTTGGATTGTCACTGCTAATCACAAAGAGAAGGGTAGTCTAAGTGCGATTTTGAAACCTTTTGGTCAGTTATGGCACCAAAAAGGAAGAGGCTAATTTAGTGTTGTGACCGAAGATAAAGAATAACTGCAGATGTAAGGAATAAATGATAGTAACTAAGGTATACCAGAAACTGTTCTAGAGAACCATTTTTGGTTATTGAAGAACTTGTCAACTAGGCTTTTCCTCATTGTCTTTAGCATTCTAAATCTCTTAGGCTAGTTCTTAATCTCTGTGGGATAAATGTATCTCCTTCTATGTTGTTCTTTCATAGGTGATCTCCTTTGCTTTCTAAAAATCAGAGTCTTTCTATATTTCTCTATGAACATTTCCTGATACTAAATTCACCTATACAGATGTCAGAGGATGCTAATGTAAGGGTCCCATAGCTCATGAGTCAATAATGTAACAAAATGGAAATGGAGGACATATTTATTACTATCTCAATTTTTCTGAAAAGCTGCAATGTCATCATTTGGTTAAAATTTCCATTCTTTGTCAACACAGTGTCATTCAGTGCACATAAATGCAAATATGAGCCAGGTGCTGGTTGTTTACACCTGTAATCCTAGCCTCTCAGGAGGTTGAAACCAGAGGATTGTGGTTCAAAGTCAGCCTGCTCAGGAAAGTCCATGAGACACTAATCTTCAGTTTACCACCAGAAACCCAGAGTGGTGCTGTAACTAAAGTGGTAGTGCACTCAAGTTGAACTTAAGAGCTGAGGGACAGCGCCCAGGATCAGAGTTCAAGCCCTACAACCAACAAAAAAGTGAAATATGACTTTAAGTTTCCCCAAAAGGAACAAAAAGATCAATAATCTTCCCAAGCAATACAAATAATTCCAAAATGATTCAGTGCACCTAATTTTGCTGAGTAATGTTATGGATTATTTGCTGGACATATTTTCTAAAAACAAATCATTTAACTAGGGATACAGGTGGCCCCATTGCAACAATGAGATATACAAGTCGTAAAGTCGAAAAAAGAACTTTACAACTTTGGTGGGGGGGGGAGGACTGGGAGGGGGGAGGGGGGTAGTACGGGAAGTGATGGGATGGGGAACCAAAGAGGAGGAAACAATGCTTGATTAGAAATGTACTTATCTTGCCAATGTAATTGTAACTCCTCTGTATGGTATTCTCACAAAAATAAAAGAAAAAAATTGTCAAATATTAGTTTTAAAATAAACTTCATCTAATATTTTATGTTTGAAAAGAGAAGTCTATACAGCTGATGTCACTTGGCTTTCTTATTATCTTACTTCAAAGCCAACCCAGGCAGGAGAGTGTGTCAAATTCTTATCTGTAATTACACAGCAAAAAAGACAGAAGTGGAGTTTTGGTTCAAGCAGTAGAATACTAGATTTGGGGGCTGGAGGCAGGAAAGAAAACTGTTCAGGGACAGCCTCAGGGTTCAAGCCCTAGAACCAACAAAAACTTAACAAAAAAGCAAATTAAAAATACCCCAGATATTTCATTGGGACCCTCCTTAAAGGAGGACTGATCTGAGAAGAGGCTCCTTTTCCTGACCATACTCACTGGATGCTTCTTTGGAATCCATCTTGCTCTGGAGAACTCAGGAATAATTGAAAGGAATTGATAACTGACTCCTGCAACAAGAGAATCATCTCATGGGTTAAATATACATCGATAAGACACTTTAAAACCTCCATGTCTTTATTTCTTTGCAGTAGAACTTTTTTTTGGGGGGGGGGGGGTGGGTTCAGTCATGGGCCTGAATTCTGGGCCTGGGCACTGTCCCTCAACTCTTCAACTCAAGGTTAGTCTTCTAACAATTGAGCCACAGCTCCACTTCTGGCTTATTTTTGCTTATGTGGTGCTGAGAAATTGAACCCGGGCCACATGCATGCAAGGCAAGCACTCTAACACTGAGCCGCCTTCCTAGTCCCTGGAGTAGAACATGTTTAAAGCAACGTTATTTCCTTTTTTTCTATGCTGGCCTTCAAATGGCACATTATTTCTTTTTTTTTTAAGTTTATTCTTTATTGTGAAAATACTGTACAGAGGGGTAAAAATTACATGGGCAAGATAATGAGTACATTTCCTATCAAGCTTTGTAGCCTCCTCCTTTGTTTCCCCTTCCCATCCCTTCCCAGCCTCCCCCCACCCCTACCTAATCCTCCCCCTTTTCGACATGACAACTTGTACTTCTCATTGTTGCAATGGGTCCACATGTATCCTTATTTAAACGACTTTTTTTTCCCTTTCCCCTCCATAAATTATACCGACATCAATTACAGTGAAAGCAGGATTTATACTGTGGGGGAGGGACTTACAAAGAAACAAAGGAATAATCTTATAAATGCGGTAGAAACAAATGCATGAAAGAAAAATCAACATTTAAATACATACCTTAGGGTTCATTTTCCTAACATCACATTATCTGACCTTTTAGGTTTGACTCATACATATACTAGATATTGCAAATAAGGGAAACCATGGGACCTATGTTTCTTTGGGCTTGGCTTACTTCACTAAATATAAATTTTTCCAAGTCTTTCCATTTCCTAACAAATAGGGCAATGTCATTCTTTCTGACGGAGGCATAGAATTCCATTGTGTATATATACCACATTTTCTTGATCCATTCATCTACTGAGGGGCATCTGGGTGGGTTCCATATCTTGGCTGTGGTAAATAATGCTGCAATAAACATAGTTGTGCTGGTAGATTTAGCGTGTTCTTGTTTGTAAATATTTGGGTAAATGCTCAAAAGTGGGATTGATGGGTCATAGGGGAGCTCTATGTGGAGTCTTTTGAGGAACCTCCATACTGCTTTCCAAAGTGGTTGAACAAGTTTACACTCCCGTCTGTCCACATCCCCTCTAGCATCTGTTGTTATTTGAGTTCTTGATTTTTGCCATTCTAACTGGGGTGAGGTGGTATCTCAATGCTGTTTTGATTTGCATTTCTTTTATGGCTAGGGAGGTTGAGCATTTCTTCATGTGTCTATTGGCCACCCTTCTTTCTTCTTCAGAGAAGTTTCTCTTTATATCTTTGGCCCACTTATTTATAGGGCAGTTGTTTCTTTGAGGATTTGTTGTTGGAGATTTAATTTTTTGAGTTCCAAGTATATTTTAGATATGAGACCCTTGTCCATTGTGTGGCTAATGAAGATCTTCTCCCAATCCGTGGCCTTTCTATTGTTGTTGCTAGCTATGTCCTTTGCCATGCAGAAGCTCTGCAACTTCTTGCAATCCCATTTGTCCAACCTTTCTTTGATTTGTTGTGCTTCCGGGTCTCTATTAAGAATAGTTAGGCCTACGCCAAGGAGACTTAGGGGTTTCTCATATTCTATCCTGTAATGTTTTCAGAGTGTCTGCTTTGATTCCGAGGTCTTTGATCCATTTGGAGTTGATTCTGGTCCAGGGTGATAGATAAGGATCTATCTTTAGTTTTCTACAAGTAGTTAACCAATTTTGCCAGCACCATTTACTGAAGAGGTTGTCTTTCTTCCATTCTATATTTTTTAGCTCCCTTATCGAAGATTAGATGGCTATAGGTTTGTAGGTTCATTTCTGGGTTTTCAATTCTATTCCATTGGTCCTGAGGTCTGTTCTTGTGCCAGTACCATGCTGTTTTGATTACTATTGCTTTATAGTAGAGTTTGAAATTTGGTATTGATATTCCTCCAGCAGCGTTCTTTCCGTTGAGGAGCGTTTTTGCTGTTGCAATTGCTGTTGCAATCCGAGTTCAGTTGGGGTGGTTGCGAGCTGGGCTGGGCGGTGGTGGCTCTGTGTGATTCTCTTCTGTCTCTGCCTCTGTTGAAGCTGTTGGGTCCACAGTGTCCACGCTCAGGCAGCTTCTGCGCGAGTTATGTGCATGCAGCTTCCTGTGTCTCTGCGACATTGGCAGGCCCTGCCAGGTTGTCCCAGTCAGAGGGTCTGACACCAGTACCTCAGGCAGCTTCTGCATGAGTGATCTGCAGGCTGCCCTCTGTGTCTTTGCGACCCTAGCGGCCCACACCGGGTCGTTGCAATCGGCGGGTCTGACACCAGTACCTCAGTCGGCTTCTGTGCTATGTGCAGAAGTTCCCTTTGTTGCACTGCCAGTGCTGGTCGGCTTTGGCGGGATGGAACTTCTCTGCTTGGATGGAGAGTGAGGGGTGGGGGTAGGATCTTTGTGTAGACTCCCTGCTGGTAGATTTCTCTATTTGTGGTGATCAGTGGGTCTGTAAAGTGGTACCTCAGGCGGCTTCTGCCCGGGTGTTCTGCAGGCAGCCCCCAGTGTCTCTGGGACTCCGGCAGCCCCCGCCAGGCTGGCTGGCCACAGCTTGGAATGCTGCCGTGTGATCAGTGAATGTTGGGGGAGGGGTCTTCGCTCTTCTCTGTTCTGAAATTCTTCTTTTTCTCTTTTTCTTTTTTGTTGTTTTCCACCTCCTGTTTTTCTCTGAGTGTCCATCTTTTTGTTGTTGTCAGTCTCTTGGGGAGATTAAGCGTTGGAACTCAAACTCTCTTTTTGGTTGGGAAGAGCTTTGGTGTTTCCCTACTGCCTTGTCGCCATCTTTGTCCTTTTCTTATACAGGAAAACACAAGTTAACTTGAACTTTGTCAATCCTCTGTGTTCCAATCCTCTCCTAGGATCAGTTTCCACATCCAGTAAGAGTTACTTCTAGGAACAATCGATGGTGCTGCTTGAGGTATAATGAATGTTTTCTGGTTTCACTGAAATAACACAAGGACGCCTTTGGATATGAGGTAACACGTGTTTCAGAGACATCTTAGTAAAGGAAAAATACCATTTATATTGCTTATAAATACATTATCCATGAGTATATTGAGTTCAAACTTTGTAAGTGCTCTGTAAATTAAGGCGAATTTTAAATGGGAAGAAGGTTCTCAGATCATTTTTTTATGAGTGTATGTGCTGCACATTATTTCCCAAGTGTAGATGAGTTAACAGTAAGGGAACAATAGCAATAATAGGAGAAAGAGAAGTTCTGTGTTTAAGTATAAGGGTTCATTACACTATACAAGACTCTACAAATAAGACAACATTGAAACAATAAAGCGAAGTCCACTAGGTAGATTTATGAGAGTGATATAGGGAAAGCATTACTCCTACATGGAACACGAAGTATGAGACCACTCTCTTTCTAAATCACGCTTGTTAATCATGCAAATTTGTAGAAAGTAGAATGGAAGAATAATTCTGTTTACAATGCAAGTCAGATATAAGAGCATGGACTTAACTGGAAAAAAGAGTCCATCTTGCGAGAGCAGGGATTATATTAGCTATGAACTGGTGGATAAGATCACATTTTTTCTTTCTTTACTTATATATTTTTTGTTGGCGGTGGTCTTGGCACTTGAACTCTGGTCCTGGGTGCTGTCCCTCTGCTATTCAGCTCAGGTTAGCATCCAGCCTGGGCAGAACAGTCTTTGAGACACTATATATAATTAACCAGCCAAAAGCTGTATTAAAAGAATGGCTCAAGTGATGGAATACCAGTCATGAGCAAGATTGCTGAATAAGAGCTTGAGGCTTTTGCATGCATACATACAAACATACACATAAACACAGAGGCACTTATATGTGCACACACAAATACACAAATGAAACAATTCTCAGAATATGTAGAAAAGTTAGGAAAGAATAGATAATATGTCCTCAGTAAGACTAGAATCAAGTGATAATTTTATTTTTAGAAAGTCCTCAAGTGAAGTTTCTTCAAAAAAGTTTAAGAATATTACATAGATAGGGACCAGAGATAGTAAGAGAGTCAAGTAATCATTATGAAAGGGATCGGATCCATGGAGGATGAATTAGAGACCCCACAGGTGTATCTGAAAATGATCATATCCTCTGTGAAATGTCAGAACATCTTTTAAAATAGTACATGAACAGTCTGAGCAGTCTAGTGGATGATATCACTGGAGAAGTTCAGAATTGCTAGTCTGTATATAGATTAAATAAACCAAGAAACTATGGCTGGTCAATGTGATACAAGCCTAGAATTCTAGCACTCAGACTGACAGAAGATTAGCAACTGGAATTACATAGTGATACCTTCCCTGGACCAGGTAGTATAATTTTGTCTTAATAAAAGAAACCAAACGAGAAAGGAATACGCAGTTGTAATTTTGGGCTAATTTTGTCATTATATTTTGAGAAGTCGTTTCCTATTGAAATGCAACTCATATATAATCCTCAGTTGTGCTTTTAAATGCTCTCTTCATTAAAGAACATTCCTAGATGCAAAATGGCTCATGATTCCCATCCAAAATTGGAAAAAGTAAGTAAGCTTCATGATGTTAGATTCCAAGGAAAGGATCAAGGATTACAAAAGCTTAAGCCTGGAGATATAGCAAAGTTCGTCAAATGTAGGACTTTATAGATCTTGCTAAATTAGAGTTTAGATTTAAAATATATATTTTGGATTTGTTTGTAATTTCATATTCTATAGGATACTACAAAATTCTTTTTAAGTAGAGGGTTTAATTGACAAATTTACTCATGTTTCTTGCATTCTATTTGCCTAGAATATACTTACCTTCAAGAGAGTTATAATTAGACTCTGTTAATAGATAGTTCAAACAGTTTATGTATAAAATGATAATGTGAATAATGTAGACAGAGTTGCCAACAATGGATGATATTAATTTATAAATTTAGAAAAAGAGCAATTTTTTGAGGCTTTGGTATAACATTGTATGAAGAGAATAATTGTGTGACTTCTTCTTTCTTCTACCTGTATGTAACACAGGAAGCAATTTCCTTAATTACGTGTCTCTGTATACAATGAGAAAAATGCTAGGTTTGGGGTTTGTTTTTGTTTTTGTTTTATTAGTTTGTCCTAAGGGTTGAACTCTGGGCCTGGACACTGTCTCTGAGGCTGTTTATGCTCAAGGCTCGTGCCCTACCACTTAAACCTCAGTACCACTGTGTCTGGCTTTTGCTGAGAAGTTTATTGGAGATAAGAATCTAGGGAACCTTCCTGCCTGGGTGGGCTTTGAAATGTAATCTTCTGATATTAGCATTCTGTTTATCTATGATAGTTAAAAAACTATCAATATAAATAATATTTACAAGAATACCAGTGTAGGAAAAATGATGCAACCCAGTTTATTGGGGAGCTTTTTCCAGAACACGGAGGGCATCACATTAGCAGAGGTGTAGTATTTTATCACAATGGAGATAAGCTATTCATGATGTGAATTAAGGGAATATTGAGGTGCACCCTACAAGTTGGAAACTGTTGGTCTAGGATGACTTTATTGCATAAACCTTGGGAATGATGGTCATAGAAATAATAGCTTAATCTGATAAACAATTGTTTACTCTTGAAGAATTAATTATAACTGATGTTTCATAGGTTTATACTATACCAGAATGTGCCTATTTTTCTGTTCACTTCTCTATCTGTAACACCCCATTGGAAAATGCCTCTATTGCACAATTTCATAACATGCAAACAAGTAATATTTTGAATCTCTCAGGTATGGAATGTTTATTATTTCAAAATGAGTAGTTATTAGTCATAGGAATTTTGAAGAACACATATATCCTGTCCTCTTAACAACTTATTTACTTTTAAACGTTCTGGGTTTCCGAAGAATTAAAGTGTTTTCTGTCTTAGTATGAGAAAGTACTAAATTTTTCTTTTTTCAAAATATTGGCAAGTATATTGTGAAAATATTGTCTAGTTGTATAACATTCAAGTTGATGGCCCTTTGATTAAAAATGGGTAATTAATTCAAATTAGATACCAAAAAGTACTGATTTTTAAAGTTACTACATAAAGAATAATATTTACTATACCAATACAGTGAAATTTTATTTCATGCAGCTTATTTTATAAATTTAATTTTAATGTCAAAGTGATGTGTAGTGGGTTTACAGCAATTGTAAGCTAGTGAGTACAAAACTTTTCAAACTTGTTATCCCCTCTCTCATTTTTCTCACAGTTTTACTTCACCCCAATATGCCTCACAAGTTGTAATGTACATTTCCAACTTATTGTCTTGTGAATATTGCAATTGCATTGGTTTGCCCTGTGTCCTCTGTCTTGCCATTTTGTTGTTCCTGTTCCCTTCCCTAATTAAGGTAAATGTATGCACAATACACAGAGTACAAAAATCAAATACAGCAGGGGATAAACCATAGAGGAAAATCCCAAAAAGTATAGAAATCACATTGTACATTAGAAACAACAACTGCAAATAAGTATCTCTGTTTCCATACCTTGGAGTTCATTTTGCTCAGTATCCGCTCATATGATCATATACATGCATAACAAAGCCACTGGAAAATAATAGTTTCATGGACAGTATATCAGGAAAACACATATTAACTGTTTTTATAGTAAAGGTGGAATTAGGATTGGTGAATTCGCGATTCTGATAAAGGAATTTCAAAAAAATTTAAAAATTTATGACAGGTAAATTTTAATTGTTCAAACTTTTTCACAACTTAGCCTATTAAGAAAATTTTAAATTACCTGGGAAAATAGGCTTTCACGTAAAGAAATCCATAGAGACTTAGCTGAGAGGGAGCAATGTGGGTGAAGATGGCTCTTTTTCACACCAAACCAACAAACCTCACAAACCTTGCTGTAAATCATGTAGGTTCCCTTGAGAATTGTCCCTAACCAGGAAAAATACTCTTACTGTGTGAAAACAAGGTTTTAGTGGAATTTAAACTCAAAGTTTTTTTAAAAAATAAGAAATGAAAATTTTTGAATTTCTTTAATTACCAAATAGTAATTTTCTGTAAAAGATAATTTGGTTCAAATTATTAGGGAGAGAGTGTCCTCCACAATGAAAGAAGACATTGGGTTTACACTTTTCTGTTTGTAATACTTTCCACAATATCTTTCCATGTGAAGCAGTGAAACACAGAAAAAAATCTGATTGGATACTTCAAACCAATGATTTCACATTTCTAAGTAGCTCAAAAATATAATATCCTTATTAACATGAGATAGTGAAGACTTCTCCTATTACATAAGCCAAAAACTTTTGGGATCAGAAAAGATTTATGAAAATTGAAAAGGTATAAAAAACGCATTCTTAGAAGCCCTAGCTAAGCGTATTGGCTTCTGCAGTGGAGGGAGGCCAAAACTTTTTGATATAGATTGTCTTAATGTTTTTGCTACCTAAAGTGATTTTACAGAGTCTATTGGGCTCCGTGTATTGCAGAACAAATTGAAGGCATGAAAGTAAATTCCAAATCCAAATAAAAGAGTTTTGAAAGAGAAACCATGAAGATATAGCAGTGCTGGAGGCCTTATTGCCCTTCAGCTTTACTAGACCTGAAGTCAAGAAGCTGTGATTAATTGGAAATCAGTCAAGAGCTAAGAGGAGAACATTGAAGTAGGACATAGAAGTATTGCCTTTGTAACAGACACTGTACTCCAAGGAATGGGTGATTTAACTCTATTCTTCTCCATACATCTTGTTGAGCAAATGCAAGACCATGAGAAAAATAATGTATTGAAATAATTCTGCAAAGAATAACTTCACTGTTCTCGATATGGTATCTAAAGAGAGACTTAAGAGAGAAGATAAAAGTAGAGTATTCTTCGGTTTCTTCTAAGCATCTTGTTAGCAAAATATATCTTTGAGGTTAGAAGTGATTGAAGCAAAAAGTGGTGGAGTATTTATTTATTTTTGTTTTATTTTTAATATTTAATGCCATGAATTTATTCTAATCTACTACCGTTCTAGAACTGGGTTACATTATCAAGTAAAGCTAAACAAACAAATGAAGAGTTCTCTGGTGTTCCTCAACCCCAAATGATTCACCTTTGAAACTGGAGGTCTCCTTTCTTAGGTCTGTTCCCTGTCTAGATACCCAGGGGTGGGTGCCAATGCTCTCAAGGTAGAGTATTTATTTTTGAGGGCACTTTAGACAAGAGAAGATTTTCAAGGAAAAAGAAAAAAGAAAAAAAATTATAGCTAAATATTTGTGATTAAAGGTTCTTGGACTGGTTTTTTGGAGACAAAGTTTTGCTTTACAGTTTATCCTCATTAACATAGATGTTGAGTTTTCATGGCAACCAAATGCAAAGGAGAAGTTTAATGGACTCACTTGGACAAGTAAACAGTATAATAGAAAATAATGAGAAATAAAATTTAGTGAAATATTTTGAACAATTACTTTGCCAGAACAAAGAAGGAAAGATATAATTCAAAATCACTTGAGTTTATTAAAAGTATGAAAAAAGAGTAATGAAGACAGATGAGAGAAAACACACAGAAATGTTTTCTCTCCAGTGGAATAATGCGTTCTTGATCTTGTTTCTTCCATTCTATCTTCACAAGCTATCAAGTGTGTCTCATGACTGCAGTGTCCAGTTCAGACAAAGAGCACTCGCAGATGAAAATATTTGCAGTAGATGTAGGTGATTTATAACCTTTGACAATGTACTTAATCTGTTCTAAATTCTCCCCTACCCCAAACTGCCCTCTTTGAACAGCTTTGTTTGCTTTTCCCAAGACTGCCCTTCAATAACTTCTTAAAATTTTGATAGGTCATATTCATACTCTCTAGAGATTGCTGTTTGGTTGTGATTTTTGTGTTTTTTGTTTGTTTTGTTTTTTAACTGAATTTCAAAAGGTTGTGCAAGTATGTTACAATTAAATATGTCCATCTAATTGTCAAATGCTCCAGGATCAGAGTCACTCCTTCAATCGTTCTCAACCAACCCCTTCTCCAAGATTTATTTCAGATTTACCACTTCATTTATTACATGTGTATATTGAGTATTCTAGATATATTTACCCCTTGTTCCATTTTTCATTCATTCTATGTCTTTACTATTATTCCTCTCAGATTTCAATTTCCTGATAGTCATTCTGTTAAACTGTCTGTTAATATTTTGAAAGGTTTATATACATTCCATGCAGTTTCAATCCCGCATATACATGAACTGATGTCAGCTTATATTTACATAATTCATTTGCAAGACTGGAGATGTGAAGCACCTAGACATGATTTTATTCTCATCCATTTGGAGGATTAATCTTTAGTCAACAAGAAAGTTTAAAAATGGCTTAGAATTTATTCCTACTAGTTTTTATAAATGGCTTTGTAAAATGGTGTGATTATTTTATTTTACATGAGATAATATTTTCTACTACCTATAAGTTTTGGAAAAAGAAGAAAACTAAGATTTACTACTATAGAGGAATATAGAAATAGAAGACAGATTTTATGTTTGTCACATCTCTGATGAGTACCCATATTCAAGACTTAAAGTCTTCTAACTATGTTAGACAGGGAAAACATAAAGCAACAAATGATAAGACAACTATTAGTGACTTTTTATAATGTACCTTCTTATGTGATGAAATTTACTTTATTAGTTAATATTTGGGTTTGAAATATGGGATGCTGTTCTGCTTAACACATTTCAGGAAGGCAGCTACTGAACAACGCCAATGGTGTGGGGGGTAATATTTCTACACTTTAATGAATGGTTGCACTTGTTTGGAATTAGTGCTGGGTAAATAAATCAATTCTATTGTAACTTGCCCCCTACATTGAAAAACTTGTAATGTCACTATCATCTAATTGTCAAGTATTATTCTGGCGAAAGTGATTTTAAAAAGTTTATTTGAAAAGGAATATACTTTCAGAATATTAAATGTAGGTTATCATTGGTTTGAGAATGACAACGTTTTTATACTACAGAACCAAGTTTTACTGAAGTAACAGTTTTTTGAAGCACTGAGGATCTTCTCAATTAAAGTTTTTCTAAATTATATTTGACCTCTAAGTCAAGATTTCCTAGCCTAGGTAGACCAATTATGGATCTACCATTCCAGGAAGTATTTTTTGACCTACTTATGCTGGGCTGAAATCTTTCATTAATCATTAGGAGAGGGGTATTAAAAATAATCTTGTGACATTTGTGATTTTGTTCACTCAAATGGGCTTGTCATCTGTAATTTGAAACTTTGAATTACAGTACTTTCTCTCATATTTAATGATCTCATCTTTCATTTTAAGTTGACTTGCATTTCACAATAGCTTACTGCTAAATCCTACAAGGAATTAAGGACCTGAAATATTATAGGAAATGAGAAATTGAGACGAGTCTTCAATTACTTTCTGTTGGCATGTTGCATGGGCCTAGGTGAGAAGTCTTGCTCTTGTTATCTGATGATGCAGATAATTGGGACCTGTTATCCTAGGACCCGTGGATCCTGCAGAAGAATAATAGCTTTTAGACATCATATCAGCAAAATTTTGGTATAATCAGTAAGAATGCTTCAGAAATATGGAGAAAAACAGTTTGGGACCAGCGACTTAAAACAATAAACAGAGCAGCATAGTAAAATCCTTTATAGATTAGAGGGAAACAATACTCTTTTTTTACCATGTGAATTCAGAAGACCAAGAACACTTAGAAGATATTACAAGTTTATATAGAAGATATTGCATTGATACTTTTTATATTCTAATATTCTAATCCTAATTATTTATATTCCAAACTATTTATGGGAATAAATATCAATTTAGTTGTCAAATTATCATCTAATTCTAGTAAGTTTCACTGTGTGAAATTTAAGATCAGCACATGTAAATAAAAAATATAAGTATATATAATATAAGAAATTGTTTTCCATTGTTCTGTTGTGGTTAGGGTATCAAAGGCAACTCCGTTTTAAAGTATTGTTCCACTATCTCTACTTCAGTTTTTGGTACAGTTAGATCTAAAGCTTCACCATTTCAAGATTTACAGCCTAGAGGCGAGAGGAAACACTGTGATTAAAACATTACCAATTTAAGGCCTAATATTGAAGAGAAACATATGGACTTGTCCAGGAGTTATGGAAATATTTGTTGATAGAAAGTCAGTTATTTTTAGAATCTTTGTAGTTATAAGAGTGAATTTGTAGTATAAATAAATGTCTTTGAAAATGATATGGATTAATCTTGTGTTTTGTGTCCTACTCCCAAGAAGATGAGTTATTTTCAAGTGTTAATAGTTTATGACTGAATCTTCAGTATCATATGAAATTTTGAAAAGATGTAGTAGTATTGATGTCTTTTTTGGGGGGGTGGGTCCGGTAGTGGGGCCTGAACTCTGGGCCAAGGTGCTGTCCCTCAGCTCTTCAGCTCAAGGGTAGAGCTCTACAACTTAAGCCACAGCGCCATTTGCAGCTTCGAACCCAGGGCCTCATGCACGCAAGGCAAGCGCTCTACCACTGAGCCCCTTCCCAGCCCTTTATGTCTTTTTACACAAATTGTATTCACAAGTTGGAGAATCTTTAATTCATGCTTAGGTCTTGGTGTCTATGATTTTTAACCTCTCGTTCCTAACATTAATGATTGGTCAGATGGCATTTTTGGGTATATGAAAGGTAATATATTTTTTTGAGGTCAAAGGTGATTTTTACATGTCTTGCTTTAATGGCATTCTAAAGTAGTACCTTTCTCTCAAAATATTGGGTATAAAAAGAAATCAAAATACTTCTAATGGTAAACAAATTAGGTGAGCTACAATGTGGAAATGATTGGTCCATAAGATCTGCAGTCTGTTTCCATAAGGAATTGGGGAGGTCATTCTTTCAGTAAGACTGTGTTAAACAGTAATAGGGTCCCCAGGCAGTGCAGTGTTGAGTGAAGGGATACAATATGATTTCTACTATTTTGAGCTAGAAATCAAGAATGTTATACTTTATCAGTTCCTTTCACCAGCGAGGTATGCATTGCTTATGAATTTTGAGTTTTCATATTACCGTTACCTATTTTCTAACAAAGAT
Source organism: Dipodomys spectabilis (assembly GCF_019054845.1). Classification (NCBI taxonomy): domain Eukaryota; kingdom Metazoa; phylum Chordata; class Mammalia; order Rodentia; family Heteromyidae; genus Dipodomys; species Dipodomys spectabilis. The sequence continues at coordinate 2,195 of NW_024871783.1, read as the reverse complement.
AAAGTGAAATATTATGAGTGTACACAATAATTCTGAGAATTTTTCCTAGAATTTGTAGACTAAGTGCTGGTATTTTAGTCATAAAATAGAATGAGGTTAATTGATACAGTGGGAGATGGATCTCAGGATAACACTTACCATGTGTGCAATGTTGTACTAGGAATTACAACTCTGAAGACTTCAGTATCATCATCTGAGAATTAATAATGTACATAGTTCCACTTTATGGAATTATTGTGAGGATTAAATTAGATACCATAGTTAAAGTATGTTGAAAAACAATCAAATAGCATTTGGCACATTCTACCTGTTATTTTAACATTTGATGAATTCTAACATTTTTACCGTGATTCTATATTGTGTCTCTTTATGATGTGCAATGTGATGTATTGATATTCATTGCATTGATCACTTTTCTGTCACTATGAGGAAAATACCTGCGAAGAAAATTTCTTTTTTGTGTGTCTGGTCGTGGGCCTGAACTCTAGGCCTGGGCGCTGTCCCTTAGCTCTTCAGCTCAAGGCTAGCGCTCTACCACTTGAGCCACAGCGGCACTTCTGGCTTTTTTTTCTGCTTATGTGGGGCTGAGGAATCGAGCCCAGAGCCTCATACATGCAAGGCAAGCGCTCCACCACTGAGCCACCTTCCCAGCTCTGCAAAGAAAATTTCTGAGGAAGAAACTATTATATTGACTCATGGTTTAAGAGAACGCAGTTTAAGAGGTCTACATTGTTTTTAAATATATTTTTATTATCTTAACTAGTTGTACAAGGAATTTCCATTCAATAAATCATTTTTTAAGTATAATGGATATTTATGTAACTTTTCCCTACCCTTCCAAACCTCACCCCACCTTCATTTTTATTAGTTTCATACTATCTGCATTGAATATAGTCTTCACTCTCTTCCTCCATAACTCTCTTTATTCCTTCCCTTTGATTCCCCCTCTCTTCCAAGTGATAATTTCCTGGAATTCATTTTGTTGGATTAAAAGTTCAATTTTATTAAAAAATTACACCTTTTAAATACTCCTCTGCAAATAGCATGCTTTGGTTAATATTGTTGTGTCAACTTATATAAAGCTCCAGCTTCCAAATATGAGACAGAACATGGGTCTTTTGTGTGTCTGGTTCTGACCTAGTTTACTTAACATATTTTTAGATCTATCTATTTCTTTGCAAATAATGTAACAATCTTCATAATTGGTAGGTGCAATCCAATTGTGTATATATGACACACATTCTCCAATCATCCTTCTGCCAAAGGGCATCTGGGCTGTTCCCATAACTTGGCTATGGTGAATAGTGAAGTAGTGAATATGGTTGTGAAAGTGTTTTTACTGTAACCATTTGGAAGAATTCATCACTATCTTTCTGGGAGCAATCCTCTAACCTGTTTTCCAGAATAAGCACATCCTTCCCTTCATCTCCATCACAACGTATTGCAAGTCCTCAAAAACACACTACCCCATACAGGTCTCAATAAGCTAAAACCACACTGTGCCCATATTCTTTCAATACATTTTTAATAATTGTACATATAATTTAGTGAGAACCTTCTATGTACTTTCCTAATGTGGGAATGAGGAACATAACAACAGAATAAAAGTAAGAAATATGCAATTAGTTAGCTATTATCATATTTAAAATCTTGTTAAGCTCTAACTAATAGCCTCACTTACTATTATTTTAATCTTTATTTGATTATCTCCTAAATTATAACAGGTGAGTTAAATACAAAGGCAAAAAGTGTGGTTGGATTTTGACATTCATGTGTGAGGATGCACAATATGGGCAAATAGATGGATTGGAATTAATAACCATTATCCATTTGGTAAAGTAGAGATGATTTTTCCAAACTGATTCTCACAATTCATATTCCATTCAACAAAAAGAAACGTGTAACGATTCCCTTTGTTTTGCACTTTATTAACTTTTGTTTCCATTTTATTTTATAATGAAGGATGATTTCTTAAATCTACTGTAGATACAAAAATATGTTAAGATATTTCTATCCGAACGCATTGATACATACATACACATATATATTACACAGGTTACAATGATAATTTATAACTTCTGTAACTGTACAATTTACTAAATTATTAAAAACATCGATGGCTTATGCCTGGAATCCTGGTTACTCGGGAGGCTGAGATCTGACGATCATATCTTGAAGCCATTCTGGGCAGGAAA
>NW_024871782.1:0-29801 GCF_019054845.1 Dipodomys spectabilis | reverse complement strand
GGCCAGGCCTGGTGAGGCCCAGCTGTGCCCACCCTGCTGCATCTGTTTGCATGACCACCTGCAAGGAGGGTCATGCAAACAGATGTTTTCTGCAAAACAGGGTGTTTTCTCTCCATGTCCATATGTCTGTCTGGAAGCTCCTCTAGCCGCATAGGGATGGAGCTGCTGGAGTTCTCTAACCTATCTACGGTAGAGGCGCTGGTCCAAGGTAGGCTGAAGTTGAGTCTCAGCTTTAGGACTTTTTTTTTTAAGAAAGCATAATTAGGTGGATACCCATGGCTCACACCTATAACCTTAGCTACTCGGGAGGCTGAGATCTGAGGATCGCAGTTCAAAGCCAGCCAGGGAAGAAAAGTCCCTAAGACTGACTGTATCTCCAGTTAACTAACAACCAAAAGCCACAAATGGAGCTGTGGCTCACGTGGTGGAGCACTCCTAGCTTTTGAGCAAAAAAGCTGAGGGACAGTGCCCAGGCCCTGAGTTCAAGCCCCAGTACTGGCTCAACAGAAAAAGAAAGGTAGGAAGAAAGAGATAGAGGGAAGGGGAAGAGGAAGGGAAGGAAGGGAAAAGGATAAGAAAGGAAGGCTCAGAGAAGGGAAGCAGTATGTGGTGTGCCCACTACTGACTAGTAACAGTTCTGATAAGAACCAACGGCTCCTGAGATCCCTCCCCCACACATGTGTGAGCCCTCTCTCCCCGCTCTCCAGGCAGGCAGCACAGTGGCAGCCAGTGTTTGTGACTAGGGGCGCGGGGGGGGGGGTGCTTTAAAAGTAAAATCTATTTTAAAAAAGTCAGCCGTTTCTTTGAAGCTTCAGACATTTTGATAATTAAAGATCTCTTGGGGGCTTGCTTCATTAAGGTTAGTTGAGAAATTAACCACAATTCCAGTCTCCCACACACGAATTACTGAGGCATGACATGGATTATCGTGCCATGACACGAATTATAGTGCTCCGAACACAAATTACAGTGCCACGAACACATCTATGGGAGGCTGGAATTAGGAGTCATTTCTCCCGCCATTTCAGAAAACACATTGTTTGCCTTGTTTGCAAACATTTCCCCTATCTGTAAACAAAATACAGTAGAGAAATATGCTCTGGAAGACACAGAGCACGCCGAGGGCGGGTTTGCCATGACCCTGTTTTCCACAGACACTGTGGAAAAAGCACGTGGCTGAGGCCTGCTGCATGCCTGGGCTCTGGCCATTGCGTACGCACCGCAGCCGCTGCTGGACCGTGGGCGCTGGCAGAAATCTAAACCTGGAGCTGACAGCCATGCTGTCTGGGACCTACCCCGCAGCCCAGCAAGGCTGACGGCAGTTGGCATGATGGCAGATGATTGTCCTGGACAGGCCATCTTGCCCTGTGGATTCTCTCCATGTGTGACAACCCCATGGGACCAGTCAGGGTTGCAGGAGTGGAGTCATTGCCATGGAAACCCTCCCCACGCCTCCCTTACCCTCCACACCCTGGAGTCTTCCATGAAGGGGAGATGAGATGGCCTCTTCCCATTGTGTGAACGCAGGAAGGGATGTGGAGAAGGCCAGCTCTGGGTGTCTGGTCCCTCCAGACCTCAGATTTCCGGGATGCAGGGAGGCTGGGCAGATCACAGCAGTCCCCGGGAGTCTGAGGCAGGCCGCCTCCTGTGTGCAGGCAATGCTCACAGGGTCTCATTGGACAGGAAGCGGGACCTGGGCGTCTTCCCTGTGTCATGGGTCAGAGCCTGACACCCCATGAAGTGTGCGTGAGGAGCTGTGTGGGTAGTCTGGGCCTCTGCCCTGCAGCGGGCAGGGGGAGAAGGCAGGGGGAAGGTAGGCAGGTGCGGGGGGAGGGAAAGTCCTGGGCGAAAGCAGGGGACACAGGTTCTGCCAGGCAGAGCCAGCGGCTTGGGGCTCCCGGGCTAGGCCAGTGGCTAGAACTTTTCCTCCCTCACTGGCCTGAGTTCTCCCAGGTGGCAGGCAGCCTGGCACCCCAGCCCCGCGGGGGTATGCACCTCCTACCTCTCCTGGACTGTGTCCCCTCAGCTCTCTGCCCCGCGCCCCATGTCCCCACCAACAACAACCAGGAGCCATCATAGAAGGGCATGCGCAGGACAGGCACTCAGGCAGGACAAGGGTCCTGCGGTTGGAGGCTGTGGGAGCTGCCCACAGCTGACAGTTGGCTGTCAGATACTGTGGGTCTGGCCTGGTCCATGAAGCCGGTCAGACAGGAAGGCAGCTCCCAGGCTCCTGAGGCCTGTATTGCCCGGCGCTGCCTAGTCCCCTGTGCTCCCCGTCAATGACATTCAGATAAGAAGCAGGGTTGCTCACACGGGATCAGAGCTTAGCAAGTGGGGCTGAGCCCCACCCCGCCCCACCCCATGCTTCTGTAATTAAGGTCCTCTGGAACCTTCACTTACAGGTTTTAATCCAGCAGATGCCACCCAGACTCAGAGCCGGCCGAGTGCACGAAGCTCACTCATCCCCGCCCGGCCTTCTACCCGGTTTGCACCCTGCGTGAGGCCATTGCATGGACTCTGGTTTCCCCAGTGTTAGGGGAACGTGAAACCCACAGGACACATGCATATGTGCACGTAATTGTGCATGCATACGTGTATGTGATACCACAGCTTGGAGGCTGAGCTGCTGCCTGTCCTGTGCTGGTGTGTCAGGTGACCATGGGGCTCTCATGGCCTCTGCCTGTCCCTGGTCCATCACTCAGGTTTGCCGAAATCCTTTGGCCGCCAGATGCAGAGCTCTGCAGCTCTGGAGTTTGCAAGTCACCTTTGTGACCATCCAAGCTTCCTCAGTTGGATTTAGGTTTTTCTGAGGTTACATCCTGCCCAGATATCAGCCATGGAATCCTGGGCCTAGCTGCAGGCCTTTGAAAGGAGCGCCGAGTCCTCTGGCCTCCGATGGCTGCTTGGCAGTGTGCTGGGTCCCCTGTGTTCCGTGCCCGGGCCTCATGAAAATTCAGTGTCGGCTGCACAGAAGGATGGGTGGGCAGCAGGCAATGAAACTCTAGCCAGGCTGCCTAGGAAGGGCAGTTCAGGACCTTCTATTTAAACATGGCTTTGGACAGCATTGTGAAGGAATAGGAGTGGCACTGTATCCTGTTTTTCAAAATAAACCTCCTGACTAATTCCATTAAATCAGGCTTCCTAGTGACTGGGGTGTAAGTCTAGAGGTAAACCCTGCTGCTGTGTTTACTCATTACGCTGGGAGAGGAGACAGGCAGATGAAGCATCTGGTTGGAAGAATAATCCAGCTATCGCCTTTCCTTCCCGTGCATCTTCTAATGATTGCGTCTGAGGGCTGGTGTTGTCTGAGCATGGGGCCTCTTTGTGAGGACCCAAGAGAGGATGCAGGCCTCACTTCAGGAGGCTGAGTCCTGGGGGGTTGGGGGAAGAGACAGATATGGAGTCATGGTGCTGCCTGCAGACAGCCCAGCCTGGCAGGCAGGCACAGCTCAACCTCCGGTTGAGGGCTGTGAGCCCGGCCTGCAAAGCAAGAGGGCATCTAGAAAGCCACGGGCACGATCAGCCCGTGTGAGGGCAGCTTCCTGAGGGTGCCAGGGAGGAAGCTGGGGGGGGGGCAGGGAACACCAAGGAAGAAAGCGGGCTGATTTTGTGTGAGGGCACTTCTGGCCTCCTCACCGCTGGGCGGGTTAGGCAGTGTCTTGCTGGGGCCGGCCCCGTGTCCTGCTGCGTCTGATGTGCCTGTGCTCTCTCTCCTTCTGCCAGAGGTGCTCTTCGACCCCTGCCGGACATGGTGTCCAGTGTCCTCCTGCCAGGCGGTGTGCCAGCTGCAGGACCCGGGGCTCCAGACCCCACAGCGGGTGCAGTGCAAAGCCTGCAGCACCGAGTTCTGCTCCCTCTGCAAAGCCAGCTGGCACCCTGGCCAAGGCTGCTCGGAGTCCATGCCGATCACCTTCCTTCCTGGGGAGACCAGGTACCCTCCATGAGCGCGGCTGCCTCAGGTGGGGGCGGGGCGGGCCTCAGGGAAGGAGGGGTGCTTCCTTCCGGAAGGTGCCCGCAGAGGATGCTGTTGTCCATGCACCAGCCTCTGCATCTGCTCCTCTTCTTGTGTCTCATTCAGACTTACTGTTTCTTATTTGATGGTTAATTTGTGAGGACTCTTTGCTGGAGACTGTGTGAAGCCTGGGAACTGGGAGGTGCACTTTAAACGCTGACTGTAGCGGCAGCCCCTGTCCATTCTCAGGGACAGTCTGTGAGGCCACATTGGCCTGCAGTTTGCTTTTAAATTGAAAAGAATTTAGGGCTGGGCACGTGGCTCATGCCTCTAATCCCAGCTACTCAGGAATCAAAGATCAGGAGCATTGAGTGTGGGGCTGGCACACATGCCTGTAAGGCAAGCTATGGGTAAGTCACAGGTAGGAGGGTCTCAGGCCAACTCCATCCCAGGGGGTGGAAATTAAAGCAGCAAAAGGCTGGAGGTGTGACCACACAGAGGAGCACCAGCCGAAAGCTCAGAGCCAGGCAGAGCCACGGCGAGTGTGTGCCTTGCTGTGTGGGACTTGGGCTCCGAGCAGGAGGAATGCTTTCATCGAACCAGCTGCCCCGATGAGCAAAACTGTCAGCCAGGGAGTCTGTTCTTCCTGGGTGGGGGGAACAAGCTGGATAGAGGGAGGGACGCAGCAGGGGTGGAGGTCGCAGGTCAGCGCTCCAGGTGTGAGGGCCCTCAGGCCAGTGCTCCAGGTGTGAGGGTTCTAGGGTCAGTGCTCCAGGTGTGAGGGCCCTCGGCTCAGTGCTCCAGGTGTGAGGGCCCTCAGGTCAGTGCTCCAGGTGTGAGGGCTCTCAGCTCAGTGCTCCAGGTTGAGGGTTTTAGGATCAGTGCTCCAGGTGTGAGGGCTCTCGGCTCAGTGCTCCAGATGTGAGGGCTCTCAGCTCAGTGCTCCAGGTGTGAGGGTTCTAGGGTCAGTGCTCCAGGTGTGAGGGCTCTCAGCTCAGTGCTCCAGGTATGAAGGCCCTCGGCTCAGTGCTACAGGTGTGAGGGCCCTTGGCTCAATGCTCCAAGTGTGAGGGATAAATGAGTTTGGATGAGCAAAGTGTTCAGAGTTAAATAGTGCCAGATCTCCAGCGCGGTCAGAGGTGGCTTCTGAGGGGGTCGAGCCAGTCTTGTGGTCATCTGACAGACTGGTCAGGAGCGTCCGTGTCACAGGAAGAGCCATTGCACCTGGCAGCTGGTCAGATATTCTGTCTGCTCCTTTCTTCTGTCTGCTTCCAAGATGGCTGCACAGTGACCGCAGGAAAGAGTGGCTCGGGGCAAAGGTCATAGACGGGAAATGGAGGAGTCTACCCGGCCTTTTCCTGCTGCCAGATAGTTGTTAGGCCCAAAAGAAGCCAGGGTTGCTCAGCATCTCTTCCACCTGAGGCTTAACTCTCTTCATGCTCATGGCCACACAAACCCAGACAGCATTCCCCAGAGAACGGCACTGTCAGTTAAAACAGGTGGATTAATATGTGTGTTGGGGTATGTGTTCATAACTTACTTTATTCTGACCCCAGCAAAGTACCTAAAACTTACTACCAACCTTTGAAAAGTACCAGCAGGTATGAATAAGGATATAGTATTTGGCCAGGACACCATGACTGAGATGCCTCTCTTATACGCCTCTTGCTGTATTATTTTATTTTTTCTATACATCCCTGGATTTAGATATGTGCTAATGCTCCTTATCTTTAGTCCACCACACAGATTCATTGCTTTCCTTGGTTTTTGGAGTTTCAGAGTTTTGGTTTCATTTTATTTCCTTTAGTAACAAGAGCCAGAACTGGGCACCAGTGGCCAATGCCTGTAATTCAAGCCAGTCAGGAGACAGAGATCTGTGGATGGGGACTCAAAGCCAGCCCAGGCTACTCTTATCTCCAATTAATCATTAGAAAGCCACATGTGGAGGTATAGCTCAAGTGGTAGAGTGCTAGCCTTGAGGTAAAAAGCTCAGTGGGAGGGTGAGGCTGTGAGTTCAAGTCCCACTACTGGCATGCACATGAGCGCGCGCACACGCGCGTGTACACACACGGGCCCTGTAGTGGAGCAGGGCTCACTGGGTGGTCCGACCTGCTGCCCTCTGGTGCTGCGGGGTGCTGGCAGTCCCTGCACACCGGCCCTCACTGACTGTCACACACAGCTCTGCTTTCAAGATGGAAGAGCCCGATGCGCCCATCAAGCGGTGCCCCAAGTGCAAGGTGTACATCGAGCGGGATGAGGGCTGCGCACAGATGATGTGCAAGAACTGCAAGCACGCCTTCTGCTGGTACTGCCTGGAGTCGCTGGATGTGAGTACCGGGGGCGGGGGGGGGGGGGGGGGGGCGGGGCCTGAGCGTCACCAGAGCGGCCATTTCCTCCAGGGAGGAAGGCAGTTATGTCTGCGATGGAAGAACATGGCAGTAGGGTCTTTCTCTTTTCTTTTCTTTTCTCTTCCCCCCCCCCCCACCTCTGTGCCAGTCCTGGGGCTTGAACTCTGGGCCTGGGCGCTGTCCCTCAGCTCTTCAGCTCAAGGCAAGTGCTCTTCCACTTGAGCCATAGTGCCACTTCCGGTTTTCTGGTGGTTTATTGGAGATAAGAGTCTCATGGACTTTCCTGCCCGGGGCTGACTTCAAACGGCAATCCACAGATCTCAGCCTCCTGAGTAGCTAGGATGACAGGCATGAGCCACCGATGTCCGGCAGCAGGGATCTTATTCTGTGCGTGTGCAGAGGTGAATTTGCTGGGTGTGATGGTGTCAGAGGCAGGAGCTCTGTCAGCATTGCGGGCGGTGGAAGCTGGGTGCGGGCTTGGGGTCAGCCGGGCTGAGGAGTTGGGTTTGTTGGGGGGAGGGGTGTCAGGTTCCCTGCTGGGTTGGGACACCACAGCCAGGGCCATGTCCTGGTCTGTCTCAGGGCTCGGGCCAGGAGGTCTGAGAGTGGGCACCTCCACTTCAGGCTCCTTCCAGGCTTCTTGTCACTGAGTTCTTACACGGGGGAGGCAGCAGGCTCTGTCCTTCTCCTAGGAGGAGAGCAGTCATTGCATCATGAGATCCTACCCTCACTATCTACCTAACCTGACACCCCCACAGCGGAAGGGGCTCAGGGCTTCAACCGGTGGGTTTGAGCAGGGACTGTTAGTGGGACAGTGGGGTTCAGGAGAGGCAGGGGCGGAGTGAGCCAGGCTGCACCAGGCGCTTTGCATGTCACACCCACACTCCTGTTCTCCACGGGACAGGGAAAGGCTTGTACGCCATTTTCTGTGTGCAGAATGGAGGGTTCTAGCCCAACGTGGGTTTCTCCCGAAGTTCTTCCATGCTGAGTGTGCAGCCCCTCCCTGCCTGTGTGGCAGGCACCGAGTGCAGGCTTTGGACAGAAGAACTTACAGTGTAAAACATGACTTTGTTCCGACCCTTCTTCCCAGGAGCCAGCCCCCTCCAAGTCCCCCCTGCCCTGGAGTTTCAGGCCTGCTGTCCTAGGTGCTTCTATTAGCTTCCCGTTCTCCTCCCTTGCTCACATTGGAAGGGGGAATCTTGCCAAAATGGTGACAGCTTAGCTTCAGGTTTAAGAAGAGTTCATTTGTACATACTTTTCAAGACTATAAGTAAATATAATAATAATATAAAATAGAATATAATATAGCTCTAACTATGTACTGAGCATTGCAGTTGGCAAAAGTCCCAGTAAATCAAGTTCTGGGTCACAACAAAAACGAAAAGATATCTTTGTTCTGTTCTGGGCAGCAAAGGTGAATGCATCCGATTCTTCAATATTAGTATAAAGCCCTGGGATTTAATCTAAAGGAGGTGAGTTCAAGCTCCTTAGCCTCATTGTTGGGAGTTCACCTGTGTGACGGAAGCGTTTGCCTGTTTGTTCTTACCTTGGCCATCTAATGCCATGTGGGTGAGGGTCTGTGTGAGGCCAGTGGTTGACCTCAGCATCTGATGGATCTTAGCAGCCAGTTCAGCCTGCCAAGGTGACAGAAAAGTGGCCTTAAAACCCTGAAGCCCGGACGAACTTGGAAAGTTTGCCTGGCTTCTCTGAACAGGCCAGTAGATTGTTAAGAAGCAAAGGAGTGTCTACTTGAGAGAGCATATTAAATGAGGTAACAGATGCGGAGGGTAGCGTCTCCTGGCATTGTCCCTTTGCAGAGCCTGTTGTTTTTTACCAGCTTTGGATGGTGTGATTTACTGTTCAGTCTGATGGGGCTGAATAAATCTGGAAAACTATCACCATTCTTCTATTTCAGAGGCTTCATTTGCACTTTGGGGTCAAGCCTAATGATTCAGCTACATGATTTGTTTTCGTTAACTGAAGTTGGAACTTCTGTTCTTTGGTTTTGTGCTGCAACTGAGGTCATGTTTAGAAGATCAACTAAAGCAGGACAGCATCATTTCCACCCTTCAAAATCTTTTATATATTTCTCTATTTTCTGGGCATTTTGAAAACTGATCACTGAGTTATGAGTTAATGGCTTATGCCTGGCCTGCACTTAGGAAGGAGATTAGCCCCTGGGACTCAGGAGCAGAAGCAGGAATAGATGGAGATAAAGGTTGCTTTCTGAAGTAGCTGTGGTTTCTGCCGCTTGCTCCTTTGCTGCCTGAGCCAGTGGACAGGGGAGAAGAAGAAGGAAGCCCACACCTTTCCTTTCCACACAGCAGTGGGCATCTGTGTCTCCTGCAGTGGCCCTCACTGCCTGTCCTGGCCCCACAGCCCAGTTCCTGCTTCCCTTACTGCTCTGTCTGACCCACACCACAGCAGCACAGCCTCCTCACTGCCAGGAGCTTCCTGTTGTCCTGTGAAGATGAAGGGCTGCTGAAAAGTGACCCTGTTGCTGTGGGGGGCGGATCCCCACAGCAGGAGTCCACTGTGTGAGCTGTGAGCCAAGGACCTAAGCAGCATTCTAGGAGAGATCCTAATTGCACAGTGAGATGCAGCCGTGAGCCCTGGGCAGCTGAGCCCAAAGGGCTTACTACGTGGCTTCCTCTTCTCTCAGGACATAGTTACCTGGGTTTTTCTTGGTGCACACACAGGGCTGCAGGACCATCGATGGCTCCAGACAGCGTCTGGCCATGCCTGCCTCCCCAGGAAGCCTTGCTGCTTCTCAGCTGTCCACATGGCTCCAGCACAGCACGAGCTACTTGTAGCAGCAGGGTAGTTCCTTCCACCCAGCAGAAAGTAGTTAGTATTTATTGAGGTCATCATCTCATGCAGCACTTCTGTGATTTGGAATGATCATTTCCTTTTCTAGAGAGGAAGTCACTGTCTCTTTGAAACCCATGACAGGAAGGGGCCCACTATCCAGCCTTGCAGACTCTAAAATCCAAGCTCAGTGCTTAGACTAGGGTTGCTTTGAGCCAGAGTTTAACAGCCAAGTTTAAACCTTAGTGTGCTGGCACTCCTCTGAGTCCTCCTTTTTAATCTTTATGCATTTCTGTGATGGCTGCTGTCTAGAGCATGCTCCATTGTGTCTATCCTCACAGAAACATCCAGTAGTTCCAAAACATGGAGACTAGCCATTGGAAACTGTGTCTAGCTAAGGAAGGTCCCCCCCCTCCAAGGACATAAGCCTAGACCCTCTGAACCTCATAGTTTCCACATCTTCCTTCATCTCAGGAAGAATGGAAGAACTTGGAAAGTTTGCCTGTCCTTCTCTGAACAGGCTAGTAGATTGTTAGGAAGCAAAGGAGTGTCTACTTGAGACATTCTGGGTGGGATCTAAGGCCATGGAACCCTGCTTGTAGAACCTACATTCCAGTGAGGATTTCTAGCAGGTGGATCCAAGAACCCAAGACCCGGCTCTTAAAAACCTCCTGATTTCTCTAGTTTCTGCCTCCTGCCAACAGAAAGGAGATTGGTAGCAGGGTCTGAAAGCATGAAGGTCAGAAGCTGAGAGGCCTTAATTCTTCATCTGCCAGTGCAGAATGCAGTACTCTGTACCCCCCCGCCCCCCCCAGCACAACACTTTGTGGCATATTTGGGGAACACTCTTAAGCCTGGGTATTTGTTGATTTAGAAAAACAAGCTAGTAATGAGTGGAAGGGGGCCCTTTTGGAGCAAATAGAAAACTGTCTGGCCCATAGGCTGTGAAAGTATCTGCAGCTACCTAAAGCTTCTGTAGTGAAAGCGCTCCCAAGGAGATAGATGGCAGACACTTCCATAAACGATTGCAGTTTGCTTCGCATTCATTATCTGAGCAATTCCTGGAACTGGGACCAGTGCCTGAGCATGAATGAACGCTTGGCTACTGAGCCATACCCCCAGCCAGTGGTGAGCAATAGCAGTTCAGCCCACCACACATTGTCCTGCCTGAATGCTGAGACAACTCCCCAGCCAATGATTTGGCATCAAACCAAAGAAATAGATGTGAAAAAACAAGACGGCATGACTCCTGTAAAACTCAACAACTATTCCCCCGACGACTGTACACCAGAGGACACAGTAATAACTTCGTAACTTTAGATAGCTTTTGTAATTTTTTTTTTTTTTTTTGTCAGCCGTGGGGCTTGAACTCCGGGCCTGGGCGCTGTCCCTCAGCTCTTCAGCTCAAGGCGAGCGCTCTACCATTTGAGCTACAGCGCCACTTCCAGCTTTTGTAATTTTAAGAATGATTGGTTAAAGAGGACATGAATCTGAAGAGGATTGGATGAAATGAAGACAATGTGAGACATAAAAGAATTAAATACGCAGAAATTCTGAAGAGTCAATTAAAAATTTGAAACTAAAAACCTCAATAAATCAAATAAAAACTCAGATGAAAATCTCCCCAGGGCTTGAAGAAAAGGCACAGATGTACTAAAATATGCAGGTGACTCCAAGAGTTAAAAAGAACCGTGAGTGAATGTGTAGGACATGGGTGAAAGACTAAACCCATGGATGATGGGCATAGAAGAAGTACCAGCAAAGGCATGAAAATGCACAGTGAATGAACAGCAGCAAATAGCTAAACTCTTGAGAAACAGATGGTCATCCTGCCGCAGTGGCTCCTGGGACTCTAAAGTGAAAAGGCAAGAAAAGAACTTCTTGAAGGCATTTTATACAATGCCAGGCATGCAAAACAAGCAGAGCTTAATTAGAGCTGCAGAACACAAGTACCAAGTCACCTCTCAGAATAATAGCAGATTCCTCAACACACGTATCACAAGCAAGGTACACATGGAATGATCTTTACAAGCCTTGAAAGAAAATACTGTCAACCCAGATAACTATACTGAGCAGTATGGTCCTTATAAACAAAGAAGCAATGGAACCTTTTTGTATAAATTGCAGCTAAACGAAGTCATGGTCACTTGGCTGGCTTAAAGAAATCAAACTTGCAGAGGAGTAATGTAAACAACGATGGAAATACAAGAAAGAATCACCTGTAGATGAGTAGATGAGCAAATGGAAAGTAGGGAATGATCAAACAGAAATTATTACATACCTTTCAGGCATAACTTTGAATGTCTTAGTTCTGTAAACAAAATATACAAAGTGGCAGATTTGGTTAAAAAGCAATCATTTGTTGCCTGTAAGAAATACGCTATACAAGTAAAGACGGAATTAAAGCCAAAGTATGGGTAGAGATGTTCCAAGTATGTACAGACTAGATATAAGCAGGAGTGGCTGTCTTCATTTCTGAGAAAGTACAATGGAAGCCAAAACTAGAAGAGGCAAAGAATTTTACTTGATATTGATGAAGGAATGATTCAACATGAAGAGATATATTGTAAACACGTATGCACCAGACACCAAATAAAATGAACACCATAGACAGAAAAGCACAAGTGGACCCTAACCCAATAAAGTACAGAGACTCAAATGAAAATGCAAACCCGGCCTTCCAGGACCTTTGAGAAAGCAGAAGCAGTGGCTCAGCACAAAGTTTATAGCTGTGTATGCCTAGCGAAGGCAGAGCCCTGAATCCAAGCCCCAGAACCATGGAGGGAAGAGGCTAAGCATTAGTAATAGAGAAGATGAATTTAATCAAAGTGTGTTGTATGCAGGGAAGGAAATATCACAATAAAACATAATTAATGTATGATAGAAGAACAAAAATAATATGCATGGAAACAAAAGCATTTTGTGAGTCTTGTGAGTCACAAATATCTACCCTTCTTAAAAGCATTGAGTATTTTATTTGTATGAATTATATAGTTATTACCTAAGAGTTATATACCATGTTACATAAATCATTTTCTTTTTTCTTTTTCTTTTTGTCGGTCATGGGGCTTAACTCTGGACCTGGGCACTGTCCCTGAGCTCTTCAGCTCAAGGCGAGCGCTCTACCACTTGAGGTCACAGCGCCACTTCTGGTTTTCTAGTGGTTCATTGAAGATAAGGGTCTCACAGACTTTCCTGCCTGGGCTGGCTTTGAACCATGATCCTTAGATCTTAGCCTCTTGAGTAGCTAGGATGACAGGCATGAGCCACTGGTGCCTGGCAACATAAATCATTTTAGTATACTGTTACTGGAGGGTGGTGGTATTTGTTAGGTGTGCCAGTAATAAGAGAAATAACAGGTTTGTGGACGTAAAAGTAACGTGGTAATATGCTCCACAGCATGGTAGCCGCCCGGAGCTGGGGAGCTCTGAGGCTCTGAGGACTGATGTGGGGACTATGATGTGGGGAGACTAGGGCAGGGTTGCAGGGTTTCTCTCTTGGGTGGGGGGGAGGGGAGAGGAAGCAAGGGGGGTGTGATTCACGACGGAAAATTTTGAATGGCAAGTGGTGGTTATATGACAGTTTTTCAACTGCACATTCCCAGAATGCATTGTTATGGTGATATTAATGATAAGCAGCACACGAGGCCTTAATTAGGGGTCTCCCCAAGTATTCCCTTAAAGATAAGCTAAACGCATACTGCACATGTTCCATGAGGGGAATTTCATTTTGCTTGGCAAGCATCTGCCTTGTCATCGGGCTGTGACACCCATTTGTCTGGCTGCAGGGCATTATTCCTGCTTTTTGATCTGATGGTCGTGGGGTGTGGGATTAGGAGTCTTGGGGTGTTTCTCAGGCAGGGTGGATCTTATACGTGGTTATACCAGCCACAGATTGTCTTATCTGCTGCCTCAACAATTTTGTTTTTCCCAGAAAAATTACTTTATCATGGATGTGAGGCCCGCGGTAGCTGAGAACAAGCAGCGGGCCCTGGGTGGAGCTGCTGTGCCCCTGGCAGTGTGGGCTGAGTGAGGGCTCATTCACCAGGCGGGCTCATTCACCAGGCACCAGTAACCAGGGGCACCCAGCCTTTAGGAGAAGGCCAGGCCTGGTCTAGGCTACTACAGGACTCTTGCCTTTTTGATCTGAAGACCAGAAGACACCACCTGTTCCCTGTCTCTGCCTGATGTCAGCAAAGCGCCTTGGAGTTCTCTGATCACCTGGGGCTCCTGCTTATTTGCAGTCAGTGAAATGAGTAAACATGTCTGTCCTGACGGGTGCTTGGTCTGGGTAGGTTGGGCCGGGCCCAGGTGCAGGTGCCGCTGAGTGTTCTCTGCATTCTGGAATGCCCGTGGGGATTCTGCCTCGGGCAGTGACAGGGCAGGTCGGATCTGCCACGTGGAGCCGGGCAGCTGAGGGTCCGGTGATGGGAAGCAGGTGAGCTGAGTGCGGGTGAGCTGCATGCCCGCGTGTGGAGGAAGGCACGAACTAGACGCTCTATGAGACAGGAGGGGATCGTGCGCGCTCTGAACAGAAATCGTGGGAGGAGGTGCTTGGAACAGCACTGGGCACGTGTGCTGAGGGGCAGCACTTCCCAGGTGGGGTGCTGGAAGGAGGTGCAGAAACCCATCACGTGGGATCCAACAGGCAGGCCCCCGTGCCTGCCTGAGCCTTGTGTATTCAACATTCTCTCTCTCTCTCTCTCTCTCTCTCTCTCTCTCTCTCTCTCCCTCTCTCTCTCTCTCTCTCTCTCTCTCTCTCTCTCAGCTAGTTCAATGTTTTGAACAATTTATTGACACATTATCTTTCTTATTTATGGTGTGTGATAATTTGATGCATCTTTTACAAGGGGACCTCAGAGAGATCAGTATTTCTATGTAAAGAAACCATCATTTCTTGGTGTTTCCAGCAACATCCTCTTTTCTACACCCTGGAAATGCTTCCATTTCCCAGCCCCTTCTTTGGGCCGCACAGTGAGAGCTGGCCAGCTCCCTCTGGTGGCCGGGAGTGGCGTGTGGGCCTCCCCGGCTGCGACCACCTATCCCACACATAGAGAATGCTCAGTGCGGTGATCCACGCTGACCCCCACTCACCCCTGCCTTGTCTGTGCTTCGCAGGACGACTTCCTCCTGATCCATTATGATAAGGGGCCCTGCCGGAACAAGCTGGGCCACTCCCGCGCATCCGTGATCTGGCATCGGACGCAGGTAAGAGGTGGCTCACCCATGACTTCACTCTCCCGGGGAGAGAGGAAGTGTGTGTGCATACGTGTGCATGCATGTGTATGTGTGTTTCTAGATTTGCCAGCTGGTTGAGGGTCTGCTATACAGAAAGAAATCTGGAAAGAGCCCCTCACTGGGCTGAACTTACACCTAGACCAGGGTTCGAGGCAATCTCTGCCCAATTCGCACTCGGAGTGTCTCTGACATCAGACTTTTATGACCTTGGCTGTGATCTGTCTGTCTGCTGACCATGGTTTATTAATCCTGGTGCTCCCTGTAGCAAAGAACCTTGTAGCAGGGGCTGAGGTCAGCAAGTTGGTAAAAGGAAGAGAGAGTGAGGAATGCAGTTACTTCGGACTCGGTGATGTCTGCAGCTTGGGGAGGTGATAAAGGCCCTTGTGCAAAGTGATGCTTAGACTTTGAATAAAGATCTTCTTTCTCTTCCTCCTCCTCAGGCAGGCCTGAGGCTTGCACTTAGGGCCTGGATGTGGTCCCTTAGCTCGTTCAAACTCAAAGCTGGTGTTCTACCACTTGAGCCACAGCTTTTGGTGCTTAATTTGAGATAAGCATGTCACAGACGTTTCTGGGTGAGCTGACTCCAAACTGTCATCCTCAGATCTCAGCCTCCCAAGTAGCTAGGATGACAGGCGTGTGCCACCGGAGCCCGGCGCCTTGCTGAGCTGCACATCTGTGCCTGCAGCAGGTGCACTGCCTGACTTGCGAGGGGCACTTGGGAAGCACCCAGGGTCCCACCGACACTGTGGCCTCTCTGCAGCAGTCAGCTCCACCGGAGGCCCAAAGGCACCTCCGTCTCTACAGAGCAGCTAGTGCCAGCCTGGTGGTCTCTCTGAAGAACTCTCTTGGAGTGGCCTGCCATCCTCCTTTTCCACCCCGGATCTGATTCTAGCTGCTTCTCTTCTCTCCCGCCTACATCTCCTCCATCGTCTTTAAGGTCTGCTCCCACCCCACTTCCTGCAGCTAGACCACGGCAGGTCATAAGCTTTTGAATTGTATTTGAGGGTTATGTACCTTGTAACCCTTATGGATGCCATGCTCAACTCTCTCGCCCCCCTACTCGGTTCTGTTTCCCAAGTCCCAATCCTGACCACAGCGGGTCAAGTGCACAGCCCCTGGCAGAGAGGCCCATGCCTAGGATTCACCAGTTTCCTGTGCACCAAGGAGGACCCTTCTCTACCATGCAGGCCCGTGCCCTGCTGGCAGTGCCCGAGAGTCTCAAAACTACACCCGAACCTCCCTTTGCTGTTCCCCTAATTTTGGAGGTGACGCCCTCACAGGATAATCTGTCATTCTTGTGGGGTTTGTCTCGGTGACTCTTCCCACCTTTGCACCACGTGAAAGTGATTAAAAATTTCCCAAGAGATTTGCATCTTCTGTGCCTCTAGAGACTACTGCAGCTCACTTTTACTCTATGTATGGAGTTATCATGTTTTATACCAAACGTATTTTGCTCAGTACCCTTCTGAACAAGGAGACCGAGTGCCATAAACAACAACAAACAAACAAAAAATGACATCTTTGTCCCCTCAAGGTTTTGCATGATTTATTTAGTTCCCCGTGGTAGAGTTTGTACTTGATATCCTGTGCTTCCTGTGGAAAGAAACAGGAAAGAGATCTCAGTGGGGCTGGGCTGGCTCTGTGGCACATCGCCGGAGAGCTGGCTCCTGTGTCACTAGCTGCTGAGTTCCCTGCTGGAGCCATCCACTGGATAGTGGGAGAGGAGGAAGGGGGTACTGGAGACCCATAAGCATACTAGGGTCAAGAGGAACAAGACAGAACCCCAAAGCTCTTGAGCTTTCTCCAATACATGTTTCTCTATACATGTTTAGCTTGGGGCGGTTTCCATTCACAGAACAAAGGGCAAATACCAGAAGATAGATAATGGCTATCAGGATGTGGCAGAGATCAGGCAAAGTGAAGGGCAGGCTCTCTGCTGGTCTTGGGACAAGTTCGCTGTGTGATGTATCAGGCTTTCTCCACTCGTATTCTCCTGTTACACTTCTCATACCAGCTATAGCTCCCACAACCTCTAGGGTTCCACGGTGCCCATGTGTGGGCCTCTGTCTGTCATGCTCGTGGCTGATCATCCACCTCCTGCACCTTTACCCTGGACCCCACCACTGCTGAGCTGTGGAGGGTGTGTTGGCATTATCCAAGCACCATCCCAGAATCAAGCCAACACGTAGAAGAGCTGGCAGGTTGATGATGTTCTCTTCTAGGATGCTGGCACCTGCCAGAGGAAAGCCTTATCCAATGCTGGCTCTTCTGAGCAATAAGGAAAAGATGTTTCACCCAGGTCCAGCGTAGCTAGTGGGCAGCTCGTTTCAGCCAGAGGCTGACCCTTGGGAAGGACAGACAGACAGTTTCTGACTGTTATTCACAATACCTGTGTGCAGGTCTGGAAAGGGCATCTCCTGGGGTCCAGCTGAAGGGTACCACAGACGTAAGGAGAATGACAGCATCTGAGCCCCATGCCCAGTGCATGCATGTACTTCATCTCTGTCACCACTGGGTGGTGGTCTAACTCCATGAGCTGGGAGGAACACAGATGATGGACAGGCTACTCAAAAGCAAACTGAGCGTCCTTGGAACAACTGTACTGCCTGATTTAGACAACAGCATGTCTACATTAGAAGCTTATTCCTTCCAGCATTTGCACACAGCTAGGGATAAATATGTTTTAAAACAAAAATTAAACTGTGTAACACTCATCATTATGCTTCAAACCCTAGAAAAGTCCAGGGCTGGGTCATTACTTCAGCCTCCATCCCCTGGGAGCTCAACTTCTCTTAACAAATGGAAGCATCCATCGCTTATTCACAACCTGAAGGCAATTTCCTAAGATACATTGTCATCCACTGATGAAATCTTGGTCTCTCTACCAGACAAGGCCGTCTTTGAGGGCAAAAGCATCCAGTGCCCTTGTATACAAGTACTTTGTGTATATGGTGCTTAGGTTATTGTCTAGATAAGAGTGAGATCTTGGGGCTCTCTTTGGTTAATTAGAGGCATGGATGAAGAGGAGAGAAAGTAAGGGAGGAGAAGGGGATCCAGGAAGGAGGAAAAAAGGGAAGGGAAGGAAATGGGTGGGTGCCTCCAGGCTGGTGGGAAGGCGGGTGGATGATTGATAGAGAAATAGATGGCTGGGTAAATAGATGATGGATGGATATCTGGATGTGTGGATGGATGGAGGGGATGGTGGATGAATGCATAGATAGATGGTTGGTTGGATAGGTGGGTAGATGGCTGGATGGGTGTTTCAATGGATGGAGAGAAGAGGATGGAGGAATGGGCAGATGCATGGTGGCTGAATAGATAGATGGGTAGGTAGGTGGCTGTGTGGTTTCTACTTCAGCCATGGAACCTACACACCAGCCCTTCTTACCTCTTTCCTGTTTGGTTTTCTTCTTCCAGGTCGTGGGGATTTTTGCTGGATTTGGGCTTCTACTCTTGGTGGCCTCTCCCTTCCTGCTCCTGGCCACTCCCTTCGTACTCTGCTGCAAATGCAAGTGCGGCAAAGGTGATGACGACCCCTTACCCACCTAGACGACGGCCGGGTGCCGGGAGAGACCCC
The DNA here is from genome assembly GCF_019054845.1 of Dipodomys spectabilis. NCBI lineage: Eukaryota > Metazoa > Chordata > Mammalia > Rodentia > Heteromyidae > Dipodomys > Dipodomys spectabilis. The sequence continues at coordinate 11,879 of NW_024871782.1, read as the reverse complement.
TGCCTCGAGAAGCACGGCTCCCCAGCCCACCACTCTCCTCTCACTAAACGTGTATCTTGCCTTATGTGCCCCATGGAGCTTCACAGTGTCAGGCTGGATGCCACGATGTCAGGGACATCAGCACGCTCGCTGAGGCTGCAGGCGCGGTCACCTGGGCGTGGGCACAGCGAGGCCCAGTAGCGTGTCCCACAGATCCAGTCTCTGCAGACCAGGCCGATGGCCTGGTAGGCAGTTTCCCAGGCAGTTTCCTACCACGGCTGGAGACTGGGAATTGTCTGGTATAGGTTAAGAGTTCTGATTAGACAAGGTTTGTCCATTTCCTCCTCTGCTTCAAGATGGCGTCCTGTTGGTGAAGGACGAAGTCTTAAGGATTCCAGCTCTCTTCAGACAGAAGCCAGTGATTCCCACTTGAGACAAGCACTCTGTTTAGGACAACTTTTTTTGTTTTTATTACTCAAGGCATTTAGTAAAATCCTTTTTAGGAGGCTTTTTTTCTTCCAACTGAGTAGTGAAAAATCAACAAGGTGCATATATGCCATCCTATGCCTTTCTGGAAATGTGCATTTTAAGAAGTTAGAGTTAAATGACTTTCCTGGCTTTGACCCATTTTCAGGAGATTTAGAAAGCCTTATGCACTCTGTGTTTTTCCTGAAACTTGCTGTAATACCTTTTGAATGCTATAAGCTGCGTATTCTTATAAACATGGGTCATATACACTACATCACTTTGAAAACATTGACACGTTTAGAGGAACGTCATTCCCACTTAGGTTTGCCTTTTGTTCTTTGGTGATTCAGCCAGCTCACAGGGCGGGCGCCTCCCTGCTCATCAACAGCATACCTTCGCATATCTTCGAACCAAATATCTTCTTTGGAAGTAGTTCCACTCAGAATCACTGTAGTTTGGCCTCTTGCTTTTGTTTTCAAGTGCACAGTTCGAAGTGTGCATCATTTACACTTGTAAGTCAGGGTTTCTGCTAACAGCTGAGGGGCTCTTAAGAGGCCAGCTGGAGTTTTCTGGATTTTCACATTTTTTCCTTGGAAAAATTTTGTGTCTCATGGAGTTCGAGCCCAGCCTTGTTGCTAACCGGCCGACCATGGCTGCTGGGAAATCACCCGCCATTTTGCTTAGCTCTTTCTACGTGGGATGGGACCACGTGGCTTTTCCCAGGGCTGTGTGGGACTGTTTCCACAGCAACACAAAGCCCGGATGGATATGAAGCTGCACTGTTCTCTGTCCTTAGAATCTGACAAGTGGACAACATGCTTCCTTTAAGGAGAATTGACTCCCAAAGCCAAGCGTGCTTACCAGCAACAAAGGCACGTGCTGTGGAGTACCCATGGAGGGATTCCCGGAGGCAGATTAAGGAATCTACAAAGAAGTAAAACAAAACAAAATCCTTTCTAATCTGTTATTTTTTTTTTCATTGCAAGCTCATTTTTAAAATACGGTTTTCTGTGTCTGCGTGTGTGAGTCCACGGTGTGTGATCAGTCTCAGGTCCTGGTGCCCCTCCCTGTCCCGAAAGGTCATCTTCATTTCTTGACAGTGAATAGTTGAGGAAAAACACAACCATTTGTTCTTTTCATGGCTGAAACCCATTTTCTCACGAGACTAAAGCCATTTAGAAGATCCGTCCTGTGTCAAAACTTTGGCCCAAACATTCTCTGTGTAGTTACAGCTTCAAAGTTCAAAGTCCAAGACTTGGATAAGAAGCTGGGTGCTGATGGCTCTCACCTGCAGTCCTACATACTCAGGAGGCTGAGATCTCAGGATCGAGGTTTGAAGCCCGGACAGAAAAGTCCATGAGACTCTATCTCCAGTTAACCAGCAAAAAAGCCAGACGTGAAGATGTGAATCAAGTTTTCCATCTTGAGTGAAATGGTCTAGGTAGAGGGAAAGACCCTGAGTTCAAGCCCCAGTACCTGGACAAACAAACAAATTGGATAAGAACATGCCTGAGTGCGTCTTCACAGGTGACCCTCAGGCCCCAAGTCTCTGGTTAGAGACACTGTGAAGAACTGAGTTGGTTTTTCTGGGATGGGCTGACCACTCTAGCCCGAGGCAAGAGGCCGGGGCTTGAGAGCTCCATCTGTAATTTGGGAGTATGGCTGCCTGGCTGTGGGTGTGTGGTCAGCCTGTGGTCCTTTGTCCGGTGTGCCCGGGGCCTGTCTTCACACTGCTCCAGCCTTCCCACCCAGGGTAGTAACTGCCCACTGTACCTGTGCGAGTCCCTCCCACTGCAGACCGTCCTGTGGGGGCGGTGGGAGCCGGAGCCTTTGAGAAGGCTGGATGCCCAGGATTTGGCTCTCTTCCTCATCCACAAAGGAGCGGAATGTCTCTCACCGAATTGTGTTCATCAGCAGCCCCAACCATGCTGTGCCTTTATTTCCGGTGTGTCTTCCAAGCACATGCTTGATCCAGGTAGGGTCAGGGTGATTCCGGGGTCAGCCAGGGACTGTCTGATTTGCTCCTACCTGCTCTGAGCTTTTGCTTCTAGCACATTTAGGTTTGAGTCGATCATGAGCCACCAGCAAGGCACACTGAGGCTATAAACCCCCATTTACTCTGGGGGCCTCCCTCTCTTTCAGTAAGTGCTGCCAATGTCCAGGAGCGTGCTGCTTGCAAACAGCAGTGGGTCTTGTCAATTCCCAGGGCAACATGGAGAGGTGTGAGCTCAGCAGATTTAGCAGACTCAGATAGACACGCAGCATGGCTTATCCAAGCCAAGCATGAAGTTTGTGAAGGCTGATCTCCTACAGAGCATGTCCACTCCACCCAGCGAGGCCCTGTGCTGTTCATTCACCACAGTGAAGGTGGTAGGGTAGAGGGAAAGGCCCTCAGCGGCAGGCCCAGGGCCACTGCAGGCTGCCCTGCGGGGACACCTGACTGACCTGGAAGGGTACCTGAGATACCTTAGCAGCTGACCACATTGGTGGGTTTCTCTGGCTGTGTCTGATCTCTGCTGTGCATCCTGTAGTCCATCTAGCTGGGCTTTGCCTCCTCCCAGGCGTCCCTGTGGGAGTTCCTAGAGTGGAGGCTGATTTAGCACCCAAGCAAGAGCAAAATCTTGAGCCTTATCAGCTTCTGTCCACAGCACCTCCTCCTCCTCAGCTCCCAGGAGCTCAGACGAAAGAACCCACAGCTGACAGCTGCAGCATCGGATTTTCACAGCATGTTCCATATTTCAAAAAACCGCTGCGGGGCCCCAGCCAGGACTTGGTAGGACACAGGACCTGGAGACTCGGGATCAGGCTGTCAGATACCAAAACCACAGAACTTCACGACGTGTTTATCCCTGGATGTTACCAACATCATTTCGCCAATTGGAAGAGAATTTTTTTCCCTTGGTAATGTTTAAAATTCACAAGATTGGAAAGGACTGGGGTGGGCTTTCTGTAAATTTCCCAGATTCCCGTTATAAGTCAAGACACCTGTGTATATATGTAAATCACAATGAAATCATCAAGGGAGAACATTTTGCATGTAAAAAGCTTCATGAAGGCCTCTTTAAAAAAAAATACCAAAGCTTGTTTATTCCATATAATTAGCCTAAGCCCTTAGGAAGCTAAACAAAACAGATTGATGACTGGTTATTGCCAAAACCCCCCAAAAGGAGCAAAGGAACCTCTTACTTGCATTAAGATATAATTACCAGTGCACCTCCAGTTGGAGCGCATGCTGTTTTGGTCCTCAGCCCCCATCTGACATGTGAAATCCCGTCTTCCGCCATTCCATGACCCTCGGCCAGGGGTCGCCATGTGCCACATGCCTGACTTCTGTGCTTTCCTCACTTCGGCCTGGGTGTATCTGAGTCTTGTAAAATAATATGCATGAAGGACTCACGCATCTGCAGACATCATGTATATTTGACAAGTGGTGGTAGAACAAAAGCAAAACAAATTGGGTGTGTGTTTTTGTGCGGTGTCGGTCCGTGTTGTGCCACTAACACTGTGATGTATAAAGAGATGTTTGAATGCCTTTTCTTGTTGTGTTTTGTAACTTTGGAATCATATGGAATAGTCTGACTTTGTAATTTCAATACATATTTTCAGTGTATGGAGTCTTATGTCCTTTCTCTCCCCTTTTGAAGGGATTTCTTTTTTAAAGATATTTTGGCTGGAATACAGGTGACTTTTGTAAATCCTGCTTGGCTCTGTCTTTTGTAGATGATGCTCATTTGTCTGCTAGCCTGAACACCAGAAAGAGGACGGGCCACAGAGGGGAAAAGGAGGAAGGATTGCGGGGGAGGGGGGGTTTGCCCCTGGGAACCCAGATTCTGTGTTCTGAGACTTTACTAAAAGTGGTAGATGCCAGAATCATCGAGCTCACTCAGGGACTCAGTGTGTCTAACTGTGCACCATGCCCTGGTGCCTTGTGGTACCATTTAGTGCTGCAGTTTTGGCAAATGCGCTTCATGAGAATTCTCCCTCTCTGCACTTCAACAGACTCCTGACATACCTGTCCTGTTTTACAGAGAGCATCATGGTGTCAGCGATGATGCATAATTGACCTGGCTACTTCTGATATAATAAAGTCAGTGGTCTGTTCCATGTGCACAGGGCTTTGAGAAACCATGTGTACAGGGCCCCACTGAGAGACCAGAATTTTCATATGCTCAAATCCCTTGTATAAAGTACTGTCATATATTCTGTGCTTTATTTTGTTGGATTGTGTGCTGGTTTGGGGGATTGCACTCTTGCTTAGCTTTTTCTGCTCAAACTGGTGCTCTACTTGAGCCACTTGAGCCACACTTCCACTTTTTGCTGGTTAATTGGAGATGAGGGTCTTATCCTCATCTTTACCACAATCCTCAGAATCTCAGCCTCCCAAGTAGTTAGCATTTACAGGCATAAGCTACCAGCACCCAGCCCTGCTACATGCTTTAAATCATCTGCAGGTCACTCATGAACCTACCGTAATGTCAGTGCTATGTTGTGACACTTTTGTTTAGGGACTAACTGAAGGGAGACAAATGCAACGTTAATTTTTTTCTTGAGTGTTTTATTTTTTTATTTGTTTTTTTGCAACGTTAATTTTTTTCTTGAGTGTTTTATTTTTTTATTTGTTTTTTTTGGGGGGGTCCAGTCGTGGGGCCTGAACTCTGGGCCTGGGCACTTTCCTTCAGCTCTTCAGCTCAAGGCTAGCACTCTACCACTTGAGCCACAGTGCCACTTCCGGCTTTTTTTCTTTTTGCTTATGTGGTGCTGAGGAATGGAACCCAGGGCCTCACGCATGCAAGGCAAGCGCTCTACCACTGAGCCACCTTCCCAGCCCTCTTGAGTGTTTTAATCTGCAGTTGGTAGACTCCATGGACTCAGTACCTGCAGATGCTGAGGGCCAGCTGTAATAGTAAAGCAAAGGCTGGACTGTGTCACCTCTGTTCACATCAGCCTCATCTTAAACTCTGCTGGAGAATACACACCACATTCACCAGCATGAAACTAAGAGCTAGGCATAGGCAATTAGTTCCTTGTCCTGGATGTATCTCTGGGGTATCCTGCTGGGTAGCCTAAGGCACAAGGAGAAACACTGAGGGAGAAGTATTTTTTTTTTTAGGTGGTGATTCATGCGGGCACTGGAGAATCGGTGTGCCTGCTTTCAAGCTCTTGGTCTGAAGGAGGGACAAAGAAGACAGTCATTTGTGATGAGCAGCGGCAAGTGCTGTTCTGGATACATGTGCGGCATCTTTGGAGTGGCACTCTGGGTCTTGGGCTGGATTGCAAAGTCAGTGAGGGTCCAGACACACTGGGCTAGCGCTGGGGCTTTCAGACAGGTAGATCTTAGCCAAGAACACAAACTGTGAGGCTGTGGCTGCAGCCAACAAGTGAGCACAAAGTCATTTGATATGCAGGTTGGGGTGGAGTTACTGGAGCTTGGGACTGGCAGAGGTCTCATTATGAAGGCTCTGAGAGAGTCAGTCTCCCAGGACTGCTGAAAGAAAACATCACAACACAGGGCGACCAGAATGGATACTGTCACAGTCTCCTAACAGTGGAGGCTGGCTGGGAGTTCAATGGGAAAGGTGTTGTCAGCATAGGTCTTTCTGAGAGCTGGGCGCGGGGAAGGGGGTGGGCGGCGGCGAGAACCCATGTGATTGCTCAGTGGTCTGCCATCACTGACATTCTCCAACTTGAGCCTCCATCACCGACCTTTACCTCTGCCCTCACAGGGAATCCTCTCTCCCTCCCTGTGTGAGTCATGGTGGTTCTCCTTCTAGGACAGACCAATGAGTCAGGCTACTCTAATAACCTCATCTTAACTGGATCATTAACAAAGACTTCATTTTCAAAATATTAATTCTCAGAGCCAGGCGTTGGTGCTCACACCTGTCATCCTAGCTGCTCAGGAGGCTGAGATCTGAGGATCAAGGTTCAAAGCCAGCCAGGGAGGAAAGTCCGTGAGACTCCTATCTCCAATAAACCACCAGAAAACTGGAAGTGGCGCTGTGGCTCAGGTGGTAGAGTGCCAGCCTTAAGCTGAAGAGCTGAGGGACAGAGCCCAGGCCCAGAGTTCAAGCCCTGCAACCAACAAAATAAAAAATAATAATTCTCAGGATCTTGGGGAGAGGGTTTCAACATCTGTTGGGGGAGCACAATTCAGCCCAGAGTAGGAACCATGGTCTGTGAGTGGACATTCTGGCCTGAGGGATCAGCCAGAGGGCAGACTATAGCAAAGGCAATAGGGTTCAGCTGCTCAGCTGCAGATGGTACTGGGGGGTGGGGAGGGCAGGAAACATCTAGAAACAATTCTTCCTGCACTCCCTTCCTTGAGCCAAACTGGATTTGAAGGATTAAACCAGAAAGTTCTCTGCTGGAGAGCAAAATGAAGCTATGTGTGAATATAAACATTTGGTGTCAAAGTTAAGGAAGGAGAGAAGAAGGAAGGAAGGAAGGGAAGGAGGGAGGGAGGGAGGGAAGAAGGAAGTAAGGGAGGGAGGAGGGAGGGAGGGAGCGAGGGAGAGAGGGAAGGAGGAAGGAGGGAAGGAAGGAAGGAAGGAAGGAAGAAAGAAAGGAAGGAAGGAAGGAAGGAAGGAAGGGAAGGAGGGAGGGAGGGAAGGAGGAAGGAAGGAAGAGAGGAAGGAAGGAAGAAAGGAGGGAGGGAGGGAGGGAGGAAGGGGCGGATGGAGAAAACCTTGGGTATCATTCAGTGGTTAGCAATGTTGAAGGCCCAGGTTCCTGCGGGACAGGAGGGAGGGAAGGTCTACTGGGGTTCCTGTGGTCGTGGGGAAGGCTGCCTGGAAGCTGGCGTCAGGATCCACAGGGATGGCCAGACACTGAGACAGGACCCGGGTCCAGTGCCCGGAGCAGCTCTCCACCCGGGGCAGGGTGGGGCCATTGGGCCCATTGGAGGGTCACGGCCTGCTGCCCGGTCCTCACACGAGTCCTCACCCCACCTGAGTGCTCACCCTACCCGAGTCCTCACACATGAGTGCTCATCCCACCCCAGACCTCACCCCACCCCAGTGCTCACCCTACCCGAGTGCTCACCCCACCCCAGACCTCACCCCACCCCAGTGCTCACCCCATCCCAGTGCTCACCTCACCCAAGTGCTCCCCCCACCCCAGTGCTCACCCCACCCCAGTCCTCACACATGAGTCCTCACCCCACCCCAGTGCTCACCCCACCGGAGTGCTCACCCCACTGTAGTCCTCATCCCACCCGAATGCTCACCCCACCCGAGTGCTCCCCCCACCCCAGTGCTCACCCCACCGGAGTGCTCACCCCACTGTAGTCCTCATCCCACCCGAATGCTCACCCCACCCGAGTGCTCCCCCCACCCCAGTGCTCCCCCCACCCCAGTGCTCCCCCACCCCAGTGCTCCCCCCACCCCAGTGCCCCCCCCACCCCAGTGCTCATCCCAGTGCTCACCCCACCCCAGTGCTCACCCCAGTGCTCACCCCACCCTAGTGCTCACCCCAGTGCTCCCCCCACCCCAGTGCTCCCCCCACCCCAGTGCCCCCCCACCCCAGTGCTCACCCCAGTGCTCACCCCACCCCAGTGCTCACCCCAGTGCTCCCCCCACCCCAGTGCTCACCCCACCCCAGTGCCCCCCCACCCCAGTGCTCATCCCAGTGCTCACCCCACCCCAGTGCTCACCCCAGTGCTCACCCCACCCCAGTGCTCACCCCAGTGCTCACCCCACCCCAGTGCTCACCCCAGTGCTCCCCCCACCCCAGTGCTCCCCCCACCCCAGTGCTCCCCCCACCCCAGTGCTCACCCCAGTGCTCACCCCACCCCAGTGCTCACCCTAGTGCTCACCCCACCCCAGTGCTCACCCCACCCCAGTGCTCCCCCCACCCGAGTGCTCCCCCCACCCAGGTCCTCACCCCACCCGAGTGCTCCCCTCACCTCAGTGCTCACCCCACCCCAGTGCTCACCTCAGTGCTCCCCCCACCCGAGTGCTCTCCCCACCCAGGTCCTCACCTGCGGCCGCGCAGGCGCCAGGTGGCTTCTTGTGCACGGCACTCCTCCCGGGAGCACTGCGAAACGGGTCCAAACGCATCTTTCTAAGGCAGAACCAGGGGACAACTAAACCTGAAGAGTATAGGCGGTGCGATCCTCCCGAGGGACAGATAAACGTCCGTCACCCGCTGCTTCCTGCATGATTATCGGGGTCATTTCCGTTTGCTTTCCATGGATCCACCTTTGTTTCCTATCACTGACCTAGAAAACCCACTCCGCACGCGGACAGTAGACTCCGGTGGAGCACCGCGGAGGACAAACCGCGCATGCGCGGGGTGTGTCAGCGCCGCAGCGAACGCGGAGGACAAACCACGCATGCGCAGATGTCACGCTCCGTGCCGTGCCGCAGCTGCCTGCGAAACTCAGGCAGAGGCTGGGAACGATTTCATCTCAAGGACAGAGCGACAGAGCAGGCCGCAGCCTGCCTCCGCCTCACCGCGCTGCGCCACGCGCCCTCGGTTGAAACCTCTCCTCTGCTTTATTAATTCATGTGTGGCTGCCCCGGTGCAAACCATCGGTGAGAACGATGAGAAAACGACTCTTGGGCTCTTGAGGGGAAGGGGTTGCCGTTGCGATTTTGAGGACCCAGTACCCTTCACCCCCAAGTGACCCCTCAGGGCTCCCCGGAGTTTTCGGGACCAGCATTGGCAGGAGAGGTGCTCACTGCAGGACAAACACTGCTTCCGGTCTCAACCTTCTGTCCAGAGGAGGAGCTGCCTCTCAGCCAACCTGCAAAGGAAGACACTGCTATCCTCCCAACCCTTCGAAGCTCAGAAGCTCAGAGCCTTGCCCAACAGGTGACTGGGAGACCACAGAGACTCAGCCCCAGCCCTCAGCCTGTGGAAAGACACACCAGACACCCCAAATCATTGAATGTCGTGGGCCAGGTAACGATGCTCCGAGGGGTCGCCCTGCAGAGCTGCGGAAAAGAGGCTGGGGTCTGGACAGCAAGGATTGAGCACAGAGTATGCTCCTTCCCAACTGTGTTTCCATGACAGCAAATAAATTCACAAGAAAGAACCACTCTGGAAACCGGACATTCCCTGCCATCTGAAGTAGGATGGAAGTGAGCCAGAATGAGTTTGGAACACACAGAAGTGAGTGCAGGCAAACCCTAGGAACCAGACTGACCTGAGATCAGGAATGACCACACTGCTGGCCTGGGTGCCTGGGTCTCCTCTGTGGACACCTGCTGTGCAGATCACCATGACAACCAAAATAAAGAGGTGTGGTGCTACCTAGCTCCTGTGTTCACCATGCTCAAAACCTGGTAGGGTTGAGAGTTGGCAATCACACTGAATGAGAGGAAAAAAAGGCCCTTTGGCTGCACTGGAGAAACTCCAAGTGCGAAGGCCATAAGTGTTGCGGATGAAGAGTACTCAGGTGGGGATGGAGCTAGGAGATGAGAAATGGAGGTATGAAGGGATGGCACCCAATGGCCGAGCACACATAGGGCTCAACTTCTTGAATGAGCAAATATATATTCATAGGTTTGAAGTCTGGGAATGAGCTAACACTAGCAGGATAGATATTTGTGATCAACAGTAAGAGCAACAGATGAGGAAAGACTGCTTTAGAATCATGAATCGCTCTCAGGAGAAAGAACCTCTGGAGATTTTGTTTGCTGATTCCAGCCAGCAGTCCAGTCTTCAATGAAGACTCACTTGGATTCCAGAAAGGACAAAAACCCAACTGTGCTCAGCTATTTGAGAACTTTCCAGAGATGAGAAAACTAGGTTGTCCATTCTGCACAAGTCCTAATGCACAGTTGGTGCACAATGAATGTTAAATAATAATTCGATGTTTTTATTAATGACAATGGAGCAATCAGCATGTGAATGAAGCTCGAAGAAAAGATGACAATGGGAGTTATTACAAACACCAATTAGGAGATGCAGACAATGAAGGGAGACACAAAAGAAGAAAAGTTACCACAAAGCAAGTTTCTGTTTTGCAAAATGCAAGCAAAGGCACCTGCGAAAAACTGCCTGCAGTGTGGAAACCCAGCGGGCCTGGCTGACAAAGACAAAGACTTACAGTCAGTCCCGAGGCAGCTGATTTTGGAAATGCGAGACTCCTGTGTTGAAAACAAGTGCCAATGGGAGAACAGGCACAATTCACCTGAGTTCCTGCTGAAAGTGTTTCCCACGCCTGATGTTGCACACTGGTAGCGAGATGTGGCTTTGAACTCTAATCAGGCCTGGGTTCACATCCTCCTCAATATCTTGGGATTGCCATGGGGCTTCTGACTTGTCTTTCTGCTTCTTGTGTCCCCAGCACCCACTTCCATCTGTAGGATGCTGTCCTCCTGTCTTTCCATGACTCTCTTACAAGGCATTACCGGTGTGATTTAGTCCAGTTCTTCTCCTGGACGTACAAGATCCTTCCTCTGTCTACCGCCGTGTGGAGGTTTTCTCCTAAAGACTGGGTCCTCCGCCCACCGCTCTGCTCTCCGGTATGAGCTGTAGCTCTATCCGCAGCAGCACTGCAGTCCTGGAAGACTCAGAGTATGGCCCCCAGCGGGGGGAGCAGAGGGAGGACGGCAGGCCAGGGGCCACGCCTGCAGGCTGCCCGGGCCATCTGGCTCCCACGTTCTGCAGAGCCCCCTCTTTGGGGGGTCAGCAGGCCTCAGCCGCTGACCCACGGCGCTCTCAGCCGGGCCAGGGCTGAAACTCGACAACACACCGGGCGGATCCACGCTCTGCCCGCAGACCACCATCACTGGGACCCTGGATCCTGGAGGCCAGGCCCTCCAGCAGCGCGCGTGGGGGCCCACGAGCAGCTCCCAAGGAGACTCCCAGGCCAGAAAGGAGTGGCCAACCAGAGGGTGGGAAGAGCAGGAGGAAAGGAAGCCCAGGCCAAGGCAAAGGGAAGGCCAGGCAGAGGCGGGGGCGTGGCCCGAGGGGGCGTGGCCAGGAGAGGGCCTGGAGGGGTGGGGTCCAATGGGGGCACGTCCTGTTGGAGGTGTGTCCTGTCGTGGGTGGGGCCTGTCAGTTAGGGCTGGGGCCTGTAGGGACATGGCTGCTGTAGGCGTGTCCTGTCGTGAGTGGGGGCAGGGCCTGGCAGGGGCGGGGCCTGACGGGGGCGTGGCTGCCTGGGCATGTCCTGTTGGGGCGGGCCGGGGGAGGAGCCTGTGAGGGGCGGGGCCTTCTGGGCGGGGCCTGTTGTGACGTCAGACAGGTTGGGCTTGGCTGTTGTCCACCCCAGGAGAGCCAGTGGTCAGCGTGGTGGCGCCGTGGAGGGCCCAGGAGGGGCAGGAGTCCCCGAGGTGCTGGGCACGGGTGGGTCTGTCCAGCCTCTGCAGTGGAGACCGTGAGACCAGCAGTCACTGCAGACCAAAGACCAGCGCAGGCCGCGAGGACGCCCGGCCTCCCTTTGCCCGGCTCCGCCCCGGGAGGGGCCCCTTTCCCGGATG